>NW_027397066.1:116075617-116174204 GCF_003265705.2 Callorhinus ursinus | reverse complement strand
CACACACACACACACACACACACACACACACACACACACACACACACTCTGTTGTCTTTTTGCATTTCCATGAATCCAAACTTTACCTTCACAGGGTGCTTACAAATACTGTTTGCTTTCCAGTTTTTCAGTTTCTTACTCCTGGTCATCCTTTAGATCTCAGTTTAAATGTCACTTTCTCAGAGAAAGATTGCCTTTAGCTGATACTCATCAATCTCAATTAGGACTATTCTGTTATTTTTGTCTTAGCCCCCCATTTTTCTTTTTTGGTTAGCACCTACAACTTGTGCTATAGTAAACTCCCACGATGAGGTGGTAAATAATTCCAAAAACCTCACATCACATAAAATATGGCATTATGAGTTTAATAAAATGACCTGAGATAATGGTATGGAGGAAGGTGTGTGTGGAAGGGGTTCCAGGACTCAGACTAAGACATTCCAATCAGCCTTAAGGTCTGGCTGTGGTTTGGTGCCACCTGGTGGGTAGTTGTGTATTCCAGTGACGGTTGTTTGAGGGTAGATGGAAGATGGGAGCCAGTTACCATCAGTTAACTTACCTGAATTCATGTATTCATGATGTCCTATTCTATTCTATTTATGTTTATTTAATGTTTCGACATGATGCTTTATAAAATCAGAGACCTTATCCTTTGCATTTGCTGGTATTGGTCAGAGTTAGGCACCAAATAAGTTTTCAATAAATTATGTGTTGATTGAATGAGTGAGTGAATGAGAAGATGTCATGAACCAGGACAGAATGCCAGGAATTTTGTATTCTATTTAGAGATTGACAAGCAATATAGTTTAACTAGAGATTAGGCTTTGTAGAGGTATATGGCTGAGAGAAGTAAGGCTAGAAAGATAGAGTGGAACTAGATTGTGGTGGCCCTTGAATAAAATAGTTAGGAACTGTGTGAAATGTGATCTGGAGAAATGAGAAGTGAAAAGGACATTTATTTTAAGCAACTAGAACATACTAAAATAATAGAAATGGAAGGGATAGCTTCCAAAATACTAAGTTGGGGGTAGGGAATAAATTAAACTTGACCAATCCAACAAAAGTCAACAAAGGGGAAAAAAATGGAAATACAAATCATAAATCAAGATAGTAGAAAAAGTCCAAGACCAGAAATTATATTAAAATAATCTGTTGTGATCTTAACATGAGTCTGTGTTATTTTTAACAGAAACACAAAACATAATGATTTAAAAAGGATACAGCAATATATTCCTCTGAAAAATACTAACCAAAGGAAGCTGGTATAATAAAATAGAATTTAGGGTAAAAATTTTTAATTGGGACAGAGATTGTTCAAACTGCTAAAAGGAACAACCCAGAAAATATAATCATCATAATCTTATATGCATCTAACAACATAGCCTTGAAATACCATTTAAAGCAAAAACTTTTAAAATGGCAAGGAGTAGTGGACATGCCTACAAAACAATGAGATTTTAACACACCTCTGCCAAAATTGAAAAATGAAGCAAATAAAAAATTAAAAATGGGATCAAAGAATTGAACCACAGCACTGACAAACTTCATAAATTAGAGATATATAGAACATTGCACCTAACCTAATAAAATACAACCCTGTACACTTTTTTCAGTTTTATATAGGTCAGCTTTTAATTGTGTACTAGGTCATAGAGGAATCTCAATGATGTCCAGAAAATCTGTGTCATTCAAAATATATCATTTCATCATAATACAATAAAATTAGAAATCAACAATGAGGTGAAAATCAAAATACTTTATATTGGTTCACTGATGGATGGAAGAGAAAATGAAAATTATAAAATATTTGCAACTAAATAACAATGAAAGCATTGCATATAAAAATTTGAGATGTGACTTAAGTAGAACCCACTGGAAAATTTAATAGCTGTAAATGCATTTATTAGAAAATATGAAAGATTGATATGATGAGCATATGTTCATCTAGATGGTAATAAAGGACCAACAGAATAAACCCAAATTAAGTAGAATAAAAGAAATTATAAAGATAAAAAAGTAAATATTAATGAAATAGAAAAGAAAATAGATAATAAAACCTCAAAGTTTAAAAAATAGATGAACCTCTGTATAGACGGGTCAAAGAAAAATGAGTACTGTGAAGAACAAACAATATAACCAATAGAATAGAGTTTGAAAATCATAAGAAAATACTATGAACAACCTATTGCCAAGGAATTTGAAAACCTATGGACAATTAAAATTATATATATGTATATATTTATATATATGTATATGTAAGTGTGTGTATATATATATATATATATATATGTATACACACACAGTTGACTCAAGAAGAAATAGAAAATGTTCAAGTCAACCTTTTAAGTGCTTTAATTTTACATATGCATTCCCTCAGTCAAAATCCATCAGACCCAGGCCTACTACTAAAATTTCAAGGGATACATAAGCCCTATTATATACAAACTATTATGGAAACAGTAGAAGAGGGAAAGCTTTCCAACTCATTTTATGGAGGTAGTAAACCTTTAAAATGGACCCAGCATAAAAAAAATAAGTTTCTTGCTGAATTTATGTATGATCATAGCTACAAATATTCTAAATAAATAAAAAAAGTAAATCTAGCACTTATTAAAAAACACATAATGACTAAATACATACTAGGAAGGCAAAGAAGGTTATTAGAAAATCTGTTAATATAATTTGCCACATGAATAGATTAAAAGAGAAAACCTATATAATCATCCCAGTAGACCCAAAAAGCATTTATTAAAATTCACCATCTTCTGAGACTCTTAATCTCGATTGGGACTTGATAAGATGTCTATATTAAAAATTTATGGCAAATATCATGATTAATAGGGAAACAGGATGCCAGCTGCCTACTAACAAGCATTATTTCTGGGGGTTCTAGCAAATGCAAGTAAGAAAAAGAAAAGGCATGAAGATCAGAAGGGAAGAAACAAAATTGGTATTTACAAATGGTTTAATTAACACATAAATTTTAAGAAACTGTATAGATTTTAAACCTGCTTAGAGGGTTCATCAGGGTTGCTCTATACAAGAACAATGATCAGAAAATCATAAACAAGTGGTACACACACACACACACACACACACACACACACACACACAATGCAATATTACTCAGCCATAAAAACAGAATGAAATCTTGCCATTTGTGACAACATTGATGGACCCAAGGGTATAATATGCTAAGTGAAATAAGTCAGAGAAAGACAAATATCATATGGTTTCACTTTTATATGTGGAATCTAAAAAAACAAAACAAAACAAATAAAAACCAGAAACAGATCCATAAATACAAAGTGTTGGTTGCTGGGGGTGGGGGATGGGCAAAGAAGGTGAAGGAAATCAAAAGGTAGAGACTTCCGGTTATAAAATAAAGAAGTCATGAAGATGATAAGTACAGCTCAGGAAATATAGTTAATAATACTGTAAAAACATTATCTGGTGACAAATGATGATGACATTTATCCTGGTGAGCACTGAGTAACATATAGAATTGTTGAATCATTATGTTTTACACCTGAGACTAATGTAACATTGTATGTCACCTATACTTCAATAATAAAAATTTTAAAATAAAAAATAAAAATGAAACAAAAAAGATTCCATTCATAATAGTAAAAGAAAAATAGGTATCTAGGAATAAATCTAACAATAATATGCAATACCTTAATGAAAATAAGAATTTAACTTTATTGAAGGGTATAAATAAGTTAAGGGATATACAACTTACTTAAGAGGAAATAGACCAAAACCATTTGATTCCTTTAATCTTTAATCCACAAACACACATGGAAAGATGGACAAGGTAAAGCTGTTAATTCTTCCCCGATTAATCTATAAATTCAGTACAGTTCCAGTCAAAATCTCAAGAGGACTTGTTTTTGGAAAAATTTGATAAACTCTTAAAGATCCAAAAATAGTCTAGACAATTCTGCAAAAGAAGAAAGTATAGGGTGCTTGCCCTCCTAACTATAAGGAATGATTCTATGGCCCTAGAAAAATTTAAAATGTGTTATTAGCCTACAGCTGGATAGTTTATTAGGATAGAATAGAGACCCCAGGAACAGAGTAAACATGTATTTATACCTGGTGTGTAATAGACATAGATTTATAAGGCAGTGGGAAAGGACAGATATTTAATAAATTATATTAAGATAGTTGGCTTTTTATAGAGAGAAAGGTTTAGATCCCTATTTCACACCCTCTTATTTATTTTTTCAATTGATTTATTCTTTTCTGTCCTCTCTTCATATAAACAGTCACATCTCCCTTGCTCATAAACATCAAATTTAATTTGATTAATGCATATTTTTAGCATATTGTATATATGCTGTTGTATATATTTAAGATTTACATAAATAGTATTATGTATCTTAATGTTTCCTTCTTTTTTAGTAAGTACTGCTCTTAATATCCATGCATGTTGCTTTGTATGTATCTAATATGTTGCTGCTAATTGCTGCACAATACTCTACCACAGATATCCATCACATTTTACCTTTATAGTTGCCCAGTAATGGATACCCATCTCTCCTTACTGTGTCCGCTATTGTTGCATAACAATCCCCCCCCCCCCCATTTATTGACTTGAAACAAGAACTAGTTACTGATTTTCCTGAGACTGCGGGTTAGCTATGTGGTTCTGCTGAGATGGGCTGGGCTTACCTGCCTATTTGTGGTCATCCGTGGATCAACTGGGAGCTTACTGGTCTCGGAGGACTTCAGCTGGTACAACTTAGCCCTCCTCTCTTCTTTCCGGTGATCTTACATCTTTTTCTTTTCTTAAAATGTTGGTCAAGAACTCCAATATGATGAAGAGTAGTGATACTAATTGGCATCCCTGTTTTGTTCTTAATCTTGAAGGGAGTGTATCTCAAGTTTCAACTTGAAGTTTAATGTTTGTTGTAGGTTTTAGTATATAAAGAATTCCCATCTATGCCTTTGGTTTTGTTTTTATGTTAAGTTGTACTTAAGTATGGAGTCTTATCAGATGCTTTTTCTGCCTTTTTTGGTAGGTCATAATTTTTCTTCTTTAATCTATTAAATGTGGCCAGTTAATTGATGGATTCTCAGATCTTGAACTCTCCTTGCATTTAAAGATACATGTTGCTCATCATTTTGCTCTGTTTTCCTTTAAGTTTAGGACCTTTCATAAGTAATATGGAGAGGAGGTTTTGTACTACATTTAATTTCTTTACTACTTACTACTCATTTTTTCTTTATATAATTTACACAATTTCTGTATATACTTCATCCACATTTAAACTTCATAATACTGATTTATTATTTTTATATCTATTGTATCTGTGGTTATTTCTCTTTTTGTTTTATATTTGCACTTTCTTTTCTTGATAACTCTTGCCGAAGTCTAACTTGTTAATCTTTTCAAAATCATATTTTGGTTTTGTGAATCTGCACTGTTTTTTAAAATTATTCTTTTCGGGGCACCTGGGTGGCTTGGTTGGTTAAGCATCTGACTCTTGATGATCTCAGGGTTGTGAGATCGAGCCCCGCACTGGGCTCTGCACTGGGTGTGGAGCCTGCTTAAGATTCTCTCTCTCCCTCTCCCCTGCCCCCCTTCCTCTCTTTAAAAAAATATTATTGTGCCCTATTTCATTTTTCCTATTCTTTATTATTTCTTTCCTTCTATTTCTTTGGTTTTGTTTTTTTGATTTGTCCATCTTTATGAATTGAATACTTGGCTTGTTTATTTTTAAACCTTTTCATCTCCTGACCTCTAAGTTCTGTTTTAGCTGTGTCACACCTATTTGACATATTTTAATTATATTTCTAAATATTTCTTAATTCCTTTATTATTTCCTTTTTAACATACATTGTAAGGTAAAACACATATTAATTTGACTACATCAAAACCTAAAATTTTTGTAGGACAAACGATACTATAGCCCAATCAAAGTAAAAGTCAAACAGCAGGCTAGCAGAAGATATTTGCAACACATATCTAAATTATTTTCTAGAATATCTTAATATTCTACACATGAATAAGACAAAAAGTATCATAGAAAAATGACAAAGGCTATGACTAGGCAATTTATAAGGGAAATATTAATAGCCAGTAAGTATATGAAAAAGTATCCTCAGTACTTATTAAGTATATGCAAATTAATACAACAATGACGGTTTTCTTGTCACCCAACAGATGGCAGAAATTTTAAAGTCTGATTATATCTTGTACTGACAAGAATTTGAGAAAAGTGGATATTCTTAACACATCACTGGTGGAATTTTGGACTTCCACAGCTACTTTGGAGAGAGTAACATATAAAATTAAAAATGCACTTACTCTATTATATAAAAATTCTATTTGTACGTAAAAATTTCTATTATATACTGTGGAGACACTCTAGCATACATGTTTAAAAAATATGGAGAGGAATTTTTTGTAGCATTGTTCATAAAAGTGAAAAGTGGAAATACATTTATTTGCCGACCAGTAGATAATTTGATGAATAAAATGGGGTAAATTCATGCACTGGAATAATGTGTAGCATCTAAAAAGCATAGCTATATTTATTTACACCAACATGGATAGAATGTAAATCTTGAATGAAAAAAGGAAATTTTAGAATGGCGTATGTAGAATAATGTCATTTATGTACCCAAAGCATGCAAAAATAATAGTATATATATTATTCTGGGATACACACATCTATAAATATATACATACACAAAAACATAAAAGTGTAAAAAATTGAAGAACATGCATAAAACTTACGATAGTGGTTTCTTTGGAGAGATGGAATGGTGAATGAGAACTGGGGGTAGTATTCAAAAATGTTACCTTCCCCTGTAATGTGTTATTTCTTAGGGTGAAAAAACACCTTTAAATAACAAAATGTTAATAGTTGTTGGTTCTGGGTGTTGGGAAGGTGACTCTTACATTATTTTTTATAATTTCATGTATGTTTTAAATCCTCCCTCAAAAATTGTATAATAGGGGCGCCTGGGTGGCTCAGTCAGTTGAGCATCTCAGGTCGGGATCCCAGGGTCTTGGGATTGAGGCCCGTGTCGGGCTCCCTGCTCATCGGGGAGGCTGCTTCTTCCTCTCCCCGCCGCACCCCCCCCCCGCTCATGCTCTCTCTTGCTATCTCTCTCTCAAATGCATAAAATCTTTTTTTAAAAAATTGTATAATAGGGACTCCTGGGTGGCTCAGGATCTGCCT
The DNA here is from genome assembly GCF_003265705.2 of Callorhinus ursinus. Taxonomy (NCBI): domain Eukaryota; kingdom Metazoa; phylum Chordata; class Mammalia; order Carnivora; family Otariidae; genus Callorhinus; species Callorhinus ursinus. The sequence continues at coordinate 116,167,008 of NW_027397066.1, read as the reverse complement.
TCAGCTCAGGTCATGATCCCAGGGTTCTGGAATCAAGTCCCGCATGGGGCTCTTGCTCAGCAGAGAGTCTGCTTCTCCTTCTGCCTGCCACTCCCCCTGCCTGTGCACTCTCTCTCTTTCTCAAATAAATAAATAAAATCTAAAAAAAAAAAAAAAGACTCTCCTGTTATTTAAAAAAAAAAAAATTGTATAATAGACAAGTTCCTAAACTAGATCATAGGTGACGCAGATTTGTAGCCTGGGATGATGGTAATGTTATTGATAGAGAAAATAAAGGAGATTTGTAGATAAAAGACCTTTAGGTACCAGGGGGTTAGCCAAATAAAGATGTTTGCCATATAATTGGAAATTGGAACCTAGATCTAAAAAAATAATAAGTCAAGCCTGGAGATGCTGATTTTTGAATCAGTACAGAAATAATATTGAAAACCCTGGAAGTGAATGGATAATAAATACTATTCTTGAAAGAGTGAAGAATGAAGAGAGAAGGTGGTTAAGGATCACACTTGGGGAGAACACCACATTTAAGTGTTGTGTGGAAGTGGATGAAATCAACTGAAAAGAAACAAATAGGAAAAAACAAAGCCAGACAGTTTATTCTCATGAAAAATCAAATGAAGGGAAGGATTTCAGTAAGAGGTGGTTGATAATATTATTTGTTCAGAGAAGCAGAGTCAGGTGAAGACTAAGAGGAGATAGCTGGGTTTGGCAATTAAATGCTCAGTGTTAACCTCTGAGGAACTTTTTGGTGGGTAGAGTGAAGAAGCTGTATTGTAAGAGGGGAAGAAATTTCTTAATCTGAATATTCCTTTAGGAATCAATCAAAATAGCATTTGACTTAAAGTGGTAATATAGTTTAGTTGAGAACTCTGTTGTAAATTTTTCATAAACATGCTAAATGCGAATCATGTATTAGCTCTTAAAAGTTTCACAAGAATTGAAAAAAAATATCCAGAGTATTCAAGATACTACATATTCTCTAATGATAATAAAAACCCAAGCCCTTGAGATCACTTGTCATAAATGTTATCTAAAATATAGTTATCATTAACTATTTAAACTCATTTTGCAGGATATCATGTACATATGGGTGCTTAATAAATGCTATTTGGAAAGAGTTGTTTGTCTAATATCCATAGGAAAAGACTAGCTACAACATCAGTGACAGTCTTCTAGGAATGGCTGCTAAGAATCAGAAGCAGTGTGTCATCTAGTGTAAACCACAGAGTGAAGAGTCAACAAGCTCAAGGAGAGTCTGGGCCAGGAATAACTTAATAAGTAAAATGCAGAAAACATGAATCTAAACCAAACCTTAATTTTTTAATTTAATTTAATTTTATTTATTTTATTTTATTTATTTATTTTTTTAGAAAGAGAGAGAAAGAGTGTGAGGGGGTGAGAGGGGAGGGAGAGAGAATCTGAAGCTGACTCTGCGCTGAGTGCAGAGCTCTACTTAGGGCTCGCTGAACTTGGGGCTTGATCTCACTACCGGGAGATCATGACCTGAGACGAAACCAGGAGTTGGACCCTTAACTGATTGAACCACCCAGGTGCCCCCAAACCGTCAGTCTTAAAAATGGCACATACTGAATCCTTACTCACTGTAGAGTTTTTGTAGTCCATAAATGCATATGGCAAGATAACTTATGATAAAATAACTTTTAGGAACTTAAGATAAAATAACTTTTAGGAGTCATGGATCTTTTTGAGACTGAAACAAGCCATGGCCCTTCTCTTTAGAAAAATGCAGAGTCCTAACAAAATTTTGCCTTTGTGAACCCCTCATTAAAAATCTATGATTTATGAAGGCTTTTATACATATAAATAATTTTAACTTTCCTGGGTGGTAGTCCAAAATGTAGTATAAACCCACTATTCCCTAATTTCATGTATAATCAATTTCATAGATCATACCATCTCTAAGGATTTCACCCTTAGTGGGAGTTCTGTGTGCATTAGGAAGGCTTAATTTTTTTCTTTTGTTATATAACTTAGTGCTACCAGGTATAATAATAATAGATGCCTATGACAGAAACTTGCTCAAAGTAAGTGCTAGATAATTATTTGTTGAATAAATGAATGAATATGTGACTATGGGTTCACACACCTTCATTTTAATAATACTTTATAAAACCTGACATTAAATAAAACAAGTCAGTATATAAAAAACTGCAAATAGATAATAAAATAGTAAAATAACACATGTGAAATAATTCATCTTTTCTCTGTCAATCTGTAGATTCTACATTTATTGTCTATCTTCCAAGGCTGATGAACCAAGCTTTATTTAATGGTCCTAAATCACTTGATTTCCAGTTTGTCCTTGATAGGCAAATTTTTCTTCTTCTTTTTTTTTTTTGATAGGCATATTTTTCTCATAGCTTAGTTTTCTTGACTTTTTTTCCTCCTAAGCGTGTCCAACACATCACACCCCAACTTTGAATTTCATTATTAGTTCAGTTGTATCAGAAAAGCTTAGACCATTTGGCCTCCTTTTATTGTTCTCCCACCATTCACTGCTCAAAAATTTTTTTCATTTATTTTCTTAATTTGTCAGAAAGACATTAACCATTGCTTTAGCTTTTGACATTAAAAAAAATCAATCATTTTGCAACTTATAGTTTATAAATATAGTTGGAGTAAAATGGATTTAACTTTTCGTGTTTTATAATTTCTAAGTTTTATAGAAGATTGTTTTGTAGAATTTTTGACCTTGAAATCATAAGATACTGTATGACTGATCAAATTATTTAATTTCTTGGAGCCTCAGTTTCCCCATGTGTAAAATGTAAGGGCATTGGACTAAATTAGTGATTCTCAAATAACTCTCCCATTGGTAGAGAGCTGTTATTACTAAAATAGGAAATTGGCATCCTTCTCCTGAATTGTAGGAAGATAATATTAATGCATAGAATGTCTACTCCCTTAGATTCCAGCCTGTAATTTTTTTAAACTTTAAAGCCTGTGCCTTTTGTTTTTATTAGCATCTATTAGAGCATACAATTATATATTTGGTTTTCAAGATATAATATATCTAATTTAGGGTAGCCAGGAAGAGAGATCATGATATTCAGGTTCTTTATTTTTTGAAAACCTCTAGGTGATGTGGTCTCTAGGCTCCTTTCCAATCTGTAACATTTTATGATTCCACATACTAGATAAATGGAAAACACAAATGAAATCATCTGGGTAATCTAAAAATAAAAGCATTTGCAACATATATGGTATTGGAAACAATATCTCTCAAGAATGTTTTCCATTTTGGTTCTTGTGGAACCATAAAATCATTCAAAAAGCCAAGGGTATCTATTTTTTGTTATATTAGACTTTAATGATAATGATTATATTATAAAGACATTTTCAAAATGGAGAGGTTGGAGGATGAAAGAGTTGATGCCCGGACTATAAAGAATTAAGAAATGGAAATAACTGCTTAGGATACTGTAGTTAAAAGTTAAAGTCGTTTCTAAACTTTATCCTTTTTTAAAATCTAAGCTCTGAAATGTGACAAGTTGAGAGTTTAAATGCCTTCCTTCTGTATTTTCTTTTTCTGATTAACAAATCACCCCCAATTTAGCAGCTTGAAACAGCAACGATTTCTTATATTGTAGTTTTTATGGTTAAGGACTGGGGAGTAGCTTATTTGCTGGTTCTAGCACAGGGTCTTTTGTGAGGCTGCAGTCCTCTGAAGACTTGATTAGGGCTGAAGGATCCGTCTTCTAGTTAGCGCAGACACAAGACTGTTGGCAAGATGCCGTTGTTTCTTGCCTCAAAGGCCTCTCCACAGTTACTAAGAGTGTACTCATGACATGGCAGTTGGCTTCCTCAGAGAGTGACCCTAAAGGAAGAGATCAAGCAGACAGTTTCTGAAGTCCCACACCATCACTTCAGCTTTATACTATTTGTTAGAAGGGAGAAGGGTATTAGGTTCCACATCTTGAAGGGAGGAATATAAAAGAATTTTCAGGGGCACCTGGGTGGCTCAGTCAGTTAAGCATCTGAATCTTGATTTCGACTTAGGTCATGATCTCAGGGTTGTGAGATGGAGCCCGGTTTTGGGCTCTGGGCTGAGCATGGAGCCTTTTTCAGATTCTCTCTCTCCCTCGGCCCCTCCTCTGCTTGCGCTCTTTCTTAAAAAAAAAAAAAAAAAAAAAGGATTTTCAGACAAGAAAATGGACAGGGACTAAATGCATTATAACAGATAAAAAGGCCTTGTTACTTTAGTGCTTGGGTAGTAGTTGAGGGTAAGGACTCTATATCAGTGCTTGGGTTCAAATCCTCCCATTAACTCTATGACCTTGGTCAAGGAACCTTAGATTCCACATCTATAAAGTGAGCGCAGTACTAATATATAATTCATAGGATGAGGGGGAGGAACATGTGAAAAATGTGAACGTATAGCATTTAGCATAGTGGCTTTTATTTCAGTAAAAGTTACCTATTTATCTTTTTTACCCTGTAGGATATAGCAGTAACTTTGATGTAGGAGATATCTTTCTGTAATGTTATTAGCAGAATATGAATTTGCTCTTATGTGCTGTAATATGATTTGTCTACCATCCTAGCCTATCTGTTCTCAGTTTTTTATTCTGCTTATTAATACCTGCTTCATCTTGAAGACTTGAGAAATGCAGATGAGTAATGTGTGTGTACACACATGTATACGGTATATTACATATACATACATTCACATGTACTACAGGGTTTGAGTCATATTGGTGGAAGAAATATATATCTAAATCTTGGCATATTTGTATTTTTACTATTTTACTGTGTTGTTAAAATTTTTTCTAATGCATTTTTAATGGAACAATCCATTGAATGTCTTCTTTCCTCAGGCTAGGCCCAGGAAATGAAACTCCTGGGTCAGAATGTATGAACCTCTTTTAGACTCTTGACATATAAATGCCACAGTGCTTTCCTGAAAGTTTGTACCAACTTATATTTCTAGCAGCAGTTTATCCTTACTTGCTATCTCCAGTATAGTATTTTTGGTTTCTAAAGTATTGGTGGCTTTTGAAATCTTAGTTTCGGTAGCAAGGCAGAAGTGCACTAAAGCCCAAGGAATTGTGTTTTTACAGGAGCTTTAAATATGTAGGAATATTTTCCAGTCTTTCTGAATTGATTTGTTATCACTCACACACACACACACACACACACACACACACACAGTGAAGTCTTAGGTAGAAATAGATATAGCTTCTCTTCTCTTGGAACTTAAAATATAAGGCTGAGGTGAATACATATAATTAAGATGTACAAAGAATAAAATACATACTATTGACTTCTTAAGATACATCTCAAGAAGCAAAGGTAAAAGTTACACATCAGGCTGCAAAATGACTCGTATGTTGAGTATGCCTTCTTGAGCCAAGTTAACCTGTTGCCTCCAGAAAAAATACGATTCTCTTCCATTTTAAATACATGAAAATCTACTGATTGATAGGAGTAGAAATTCAGGTTTATTATCAATTTCTGTGATCTGCTTAAAGCCAGCAGTTACTCCCTGGCGTTCCATATCATCCCCCACCTGGAAACTGTCTCCAGCTAAGATGCTGCCTATCAATGGATGACCCTTTTTTAAAATTGACTAGAGATTTAAAAAGCTGCCAGTCATATAGTTCCTTCTGTCCCGTAGGTGAAAGTTTACCTAATGCAAGAAAGATCCTTATTGAGTTTAAGGGGAGTTGTACTTTGGAAATGGCATATAAGTTCTTTTTGGGGAGGATGGGGATGATGGTGGTAGGGCTAGGACAAAGCTCCAAGAGAATAAATGAGTATTTAGAAGAAATGAAAAAAAAGTCCTGGGCTGTGTATGTGTATTCTGAAATTGCACTGACACACTGGGCAAACTTTTGTAAAATAGTACATAAGTATTACCCCTGGAAATTTTTTTCCTTCTAGATTATCAGTACAGTTCATTCCATTCAGATCATAAATATTATACCTTAAATTTGTAAATACCAAATCTTTTTTGGTGTTTATTTAGCACATACTTATTGAGCACTTACTCTGGAGAAGGCACTATTTTATGTAAATTATGTGTAGAAACAACTTCAGGGCAACATTTTCTTTCAAACCTCTTTTGGACCAGGGAAGCATTTTTTTGTTTTAATGAAGATTCATCTGAGTCATTTTATTGATTTGATTTTCTGTCGTCAATGAATTTGTAGTCATGAAATGGCAATTTATCCCCCTCTTCTATTGTATTTTAGCATGTACTTATTTATAAGATTAGTTTCTATGAAAATATTTTTAAAAAGGAGAGGATGTAAATGAATACGTTTGTTTCCAAACAAAGTAGAAATGAAAGGGTACATGAATTTCTTGACTAGCAAATTGGGGAAGGATAATCTAATCTCCCAGAGGTTGGCATGTTCTGTTGTTTACTAATAAATACCTGTTTAGTGTTCTCTTTAACAGTTCTGTAGTGGGAAAAAGACGAAGTCAGCCTCTGAAAGTAGTTACAAACTCCTTACTTTACAAGTAAAGCTTTTAGCATATTTTGTAGGTATGCCTCTTTTTTTGTTGTTGGTATTCCTGTTTTAAAGTGCAGCTTTTTCAAGTGGGTTACATGTTGCATAAGCTTTGAAACGGCCCAAACAAGTTAAATAGCCACCTTTATTTACAGCTGTGGGACTAGGTATTAGATCTCTTCCAGGAAGAAAATTTGATTAATGGCTCTTTTCCAAAGTGGGGACAATTGCAGACTTTTCTTCCGCAGAGCGTGAAATGTGCCTCTTCCTGCCGAGGGGCCTTGTCCTGGCCGCGGCTCCCGGGGCAGTTTTCAGCCTCAGGTGTCTCTCTCGCGGTGGACCGCGGCCGCTCTTCGGGGCGGGCGTCCGGGACTTCCTGTCTGGGCGCGGGGCGGAAGGATCGCGTTGCCAGCCGAGGCGGCCGCCGCCGCCGCCGCCGCCGCCGCCGCCCCTGCCGTTAGGTGGTGGGGTTTCTCAGCCCCGCGGCGGGAGGCGGGCCGGCCTCGGCTTCCTGTCGGAGGACGCGCAAGGATCCGGGCGTCTGAGTGTGTGCGAGTGCGTGAGTGTGTGTCGGTCGCACGGCGTGTATCTCCGGCGGCGGGTTCCGCCTCCTCCCCTGCCGCCGCTGCTCACGGTGTAAGTCAATGTGAAGCAGCAGCTCCAGCCCCGGGATAAACATGGCGACGTCTCTGCATGAGGGACCCACGAACCAGCTGGATCTGCTCATCCGGGCTGGTAAGGACAGGGGAACTTTTCTCCTGTGCATCGGTGCAGCAGGAGAGGGGGTGCACAGAAGGCGGGGTGACTCCCCTATGGCGGTCAGTGCAGGGGGTTCAGTGTCCACCTCAGTCAGTGGAGCGGCCGGGGGAAAGGGGGGTAGTGAATGAAGTAATGGAGGCGACGAATCAGGAAGTGATCACCTTGGAGAGTAACCTGCCTCGAATCTGGCGCTGTCGCTTCAGGGTGTGTTCGGCGAGCAGCGGCGGCAGCTGCCGGGCGGAGCGCTGGCAGCCGGTGCTGGAGAACCGAGCCGCAGTTAAGTTAGGGACTCGGGGGCGGACGAGTTGTGCGCTTCACCCCAGTTGCTGAGGAACCAGGAAGTGAGTGAGGCTGTTGTCTCTTGGCTGCGCCTGCCACGCTGTCTGGCCGGAGAGGCCGCTGCTGCCCGCGGTCGGGGGCGGCGGGCTTCTCCGGTGAACGCTCGCCACCCCCGCTCCGTTCTCCTTTCAGACTTGGTCCGCAAATCCACGACTTCCGCGTGGACGAGGCAACCCCGGGCCATGTCCGGTAGACCGATACCCGCCAAAAAAAAAATGCTCTGCCCCTCCTCTTCACGTCCCCACCTTGTGCCGTCTCAGGAGTAACGGTTCTGGAAAGGGTCACTGAATAATGTGTAATAGCCCGGGAGGATGTTTCTCTCAGGGGGCCCGCCTCCCTTTCCTCATTTAATGGGTGGCTGTGAAGAAGTAGGTTTATGCCCCTTCCCTCGTGGGTTGTTTTTTTAGGGGGAAGAATGGGAAGGACACGGGATATATTTGGTACCCCTGACCTAGAGCGTTGGGGCATCAGAGAAGAACGTTTATTTTTGTAAACAGTAGGTGAACGTGAAGGAGTGGGGCGGGCGAGAGGGAGTCTTGGCCCTAGGGAAGTCTCAGCACGGAATTGCCCCCTTTTCCCCTCCCCCCCAAACCTCCCACCATAGCGGAAGCGCCTCGGAGAGGACAGAACGGTCGGGATTGACAGGCCCCTGGTTCCAATCTGCTCTCTGAGATGTTCCAAATAAGAACGTTGATTTCTGGGGGCGGGACTCTGGGCCCGCGGTGGGCCAATGAAGATTGGGCGGGAGTGAAGCTGACAATGTACGCATGGAATTGGAGGGAAGAGGAGTGTAAACACGGAAGTGGCCGCGGGGGTGGGGGATGTGCAGCGCCACTGCTGCAGCGGAAGGGCACGGACTTAAGTTACATAGAAAAAGCAGCTTTACTTAATAGCAGACAGCGCAATCAGGGCCCTCAATCCATGTAGCAGTGCTAGAATATTATTTATTTATAGCAGTAATAAGCATACATGTTCCTTTTCCCCGGGTTCTATTTCATATCGCCAACTGTAGGAATTAGAATATGGGAAATATTCACCGAAGAGTAATGCTGTAAGAGATCTTATCCTCTGGGAGCGTGAAATTAGTGGTTTGGTTGGTGGAACTCTGATTCAGTTCGATTGGGGAAAATCATGAACATAACGCGTATTGCTAAATTTAACAGGACTTTTAGTTGAAATAAAGTCTTGAATAATATAACTATGTATTGTATAATACATGAGTGACCAGCCTTTTTTTTCTATAAAATGTAATATTACATGTTTTAAAAGTCCCAAAGAAAAATCACAGTTTCCTGCGTGGTGATTGAAACACATTTGGCAGTTATTTTCGGATAAGAGCAAGAATTTAAGTATTAGTAAATAAGAACTTGGTTCCTTTTGTGTATGTTCAGTCCATTAATAACGTAATATGAATTAAGGAACGGAATTTTTGTTCTTATGTTATTGGTACTAACAATACCTGTAATTGTGTGGGTCAGTGATATTTTTGTGTTAAACATTTCAAGAGATGTTTCCAGTGATTGTGAACATAACAAGAGAACCTTAGCGTAGCTCCTGCAGTCAGAATTTTGGAAAAATATTGTAAAGTCTAGAGGGCTAAATTTTGCCAATGGAAGGTATTTCTTTCATAAGCTTTTGGAATTAGCGAAGCTGAATGTGACCTGTAGATATTTTGCTTGGAATGGAAACCTATAGATGGTTTACAGTTTGGTGAAAATACAAGTTTTATCTCCCTTTGATAAAAGTTTTTTTTTAAGTGTTTTCTGGTCCTAGAGCATTTCTTTAGTATTTACAAATCCTAACAATTGATTTCCTTTATGATTATAATCTTCTGCAAAGAATATGTTTTACATATAACTGTCTTCAGATTATTTCCTCAATCATTTTCATGTAACCTGAAGCTCTTTTACAAGCCCTATTTTAGAAGGAAACTTGAGACAGGTTTGCGGATTTACCCAAGGATTATTCAGTGAGTTAAAAGTTGGGGAGGAAAGGTGGCCCACAAGATGAGGAATCATGGATCTAAATTAATAAAAATTTAGATTGCTGCCAGTTTCCAGTGATGTTGGGAGAGTAATGTTTGTGAAGTTTATATTTGTAAAATAGAATGATGCCTTTTTATTCCCTTGAGGGAATTTTGTGTTAGGCATAATTCTTCCTCACAAAGATTTTACAGTCTAATTGAGGAGACAGATGTAAATCTACTTAATACATAAATGTTAATGTAACTACAGTGATTGCTCTAATGGGTTGATGACTAGTGTATAATGACTGATATTAATGAAAACTTCTAGAGGAGATAAGCTTTAAATTGAATATTGTTAGCATAACTGTTGTTTCTAAGGAATTATAAAGCACTTAATATTACCACTACTATATTGTTATATTTTAAGGTAGTAGGGGATATACTTTGCTTTTATTTTCCTCCTTTTGAGGCGTAACTATCAACTTTAGTTACCAACTTCAGCTTTAGTTATCAGCATTTTTGCTGTCAGAGGAGTCCGAGTTAAGAATGAAATAAATAAGCTTGTTTATTAAAAATCACTTGTTTCAATATATAAAATATTTTTGTGGTGAAGACTTGACATATGTTGTAAAACTTTCACTTATAACATGATGTATGAGAAAGAACCTTGAACCTGAAGTCAGGAGATGACTATCTTCATCTCGCTGTCACTAAACTAGCTCTGTGCTAGTGACTTGACTTCTTTAAGGTTTCATTTTTTTGTAAGAGGACAAGATTGACTAGGGGATCTCTCATAACTCTAAGATTATAAGTAGTTAAAATATTTAATGGAAAGTGAAGCCTTTTTCCTTCTTGGATTTTTTTTTTTTTTTTTTTTTACACCTTGCACTGTGTAAATGAATGTCTGTAAGATCATTACCTAATTGGGAGGTTAATTTCTGCTGGCCAGTGTTTGCCAAATTGGAATTTGAGGCCAGGTCTATATGTTAAATGAGACTATGATATAGTTTAGGATCATCTTCATGTATGTATATATGAAGAGATATTATAGCGAATCATAGGAAAAACATGTCTAGTCTATAGGAACAATGAATGTTACTTTCTTAATTATGTGAAAGTATTGTGTAAATGTGATCTAGTTTTTTGGAAGATTTTCAGTTTAAAAAATTCTGCCTTCTTGTTCTCAAGTATACTCTCCTTGACTTGTTTCTTCTTTTTTTGAGAAACTGAGAATTAAGAAATTGGAGAATTTGGGTTGAGAGATATGGTCACCAGAACTTTTGTTCTACTTTAATGCCGGTATTAAATGGGAGGGAGAGAGTTTTCTAGAAATTTAACTTAAGTATTTTCACTGATAAAACAAATCTGATTTGTCAAAGTTCATTGTGAAGTTTGAACTTGAAAATCTTCCCATTTACTGTAAATTGAAATATCTGGTTATCAATCTTAAAAAGATCAATTTGAAAACAGTTTAGGATGTGAAAAAATGAAGCATGTGTTGAAATAAAACTGGAAGAATGGCATTCATTTTTTATTTTTAAAGATTTATTTATTTTAGAGAGTGAGAGCGCATGCAAGAGAGCGAGTGCAGCGGGGAGGGGCAGAGGGACAGGGAAGGAAACTTAAGCAGACTCTGCACTGAGCTTGGAGCCCAGTGGAGCTCAGTGGAGCCCAACGCGAGGCAGATCTCACAACCTGAGCCAAAACCAAGAATCGGAGGCTTAACTGACTATGCCACCCAGCCCCCAATTAAAAAAAAAAGAACGTATTTGAAGTGTTTAAAGAAATTAGTCTTCAGGGGTGCCTGGGTGGCTCAGTCATTACGTGTCTGCCTTCAGCTCAGGTCACTGTCCCAGGGTCCTGGGATCGATCCCCTCATTGGGTTTCCTGCCTGGCGGGAATCCTGCTTCTCCCTCTCTCACTCCCCCCTGCTTGTGTTCCCTCTCTTGCTGTGTCTCTCTCTGTCAAATAAATAAATAAAATCTTTAAAAAGAATAAAAAAGAAATTAGTCTTTAGAATTCTTTGCAGCATTAGTACTAAAATTCATAAAAAACAGTTAAAGAGTGACGTCAGTATTTAAATAATCAAGATAATTCAGCATAAAACAATTTCCTTTAGAAATGCATGTGGTTGGTGGAGAAGGGTGGGTGGGAGCATATTCTTGATAATTATTGAAACTCCTTGTGTTATCTGTAGCTTAAATGTTCAAAGGGATGCAAAGAAGTATTTATGAAAAACTTGTTAAAAAATCCTTTATGTGTAAGTGGACAAAATACTGTTGTACTTTTGGAAAATTGAGTCATATAATTTTTCCATCTGTACACTGTTCAGAAGCTAAAACTTAAAGAAACAGGATTGAATTTGGGTGTTATTTTTCTGTTTGGTAATAAATTATAGTTGCAGTCCTTAAAAACTAAAATCTCTGAGCTGAGGATCTGCGGAGTCCCTAGACTCTTTCAGGGAGTCTTGTGAAGTCAAAATTGTTTTCATAATTAATTCTAAGACATTATTTGCCTTTTCACTTCCACAAGTGTTCAGAGTTTTCTAGGGGCTTACCTGACTTGATACTACAACAAATTTAATGAAGAATTAAATAAATCCAGCCGCTTTCTACCGTGTATTAAAAAGATTTACTAAAATGTACAAGAAAGCTACTCACTAATTTTTTGTTGTAGAAAAGCTATTTTTCATTAAAATACTACTTAGAAGTACTGGGTTTATTACTTTAAATGAATTGATAAATACTTTAATGTCCTCTTAATTTCAGTTTCAAATAGAATAAAATTTAAAAAAGGACTTATATAAACAAAATCTCTTGTGGTTCTCAATAATTTGAGCATGAAAGTTGCCTTTGACCAAAAAAGTTTGAGAGTAGCTGTATTACAGTTTTATTTACTCTGCATTTTTCAGTACCATAGGCATTTAGCCATATGTGGCTGCTGAGTGGCTGAGAAACTGAATTTTTAATTTTTTAAAATTTTAATTTAAACATAAAAACTGAAGCTGTGGAAAACTTTGATATTGATTACATGTTGAAATGACAATATTTTTAATATACTGGGTTAAATGAAAGGCATTAATTTCAGTTTCCACTTTTTAAAATCTGGCTTTTGGAAATTTAAAAATTATGTGGCTCACATTATATTTTCATCAGGCAGCTCTATTTTAGAAAATTTTAGTTCTTTTTCTCTTCTAAACTTTTAAATTTAACTGTTGATTAGAAAGTCAAAGAGGAATAAGAAAAGATGGAGTGTCCCAGACTTTTACCTTTTCCCCCTTTTTATTGCATTCATTTGTATTTTTCACTTACCTATTATGCCTTGGGGCATTAGAAGATAAGCTGAGGTAAGTCAGGTGCCTGGTTGAGTGATGACCTTGTATTACTAGTTTATGGTCTTGCTTGTAGGGGCATACTACTATCATTTAAGGAAGTGTTTTCTAATTTTTTCCATTGCTCTCAAATTAAATTGCTATTAATTTTTAGTTTTGACTTTAAGAACTTTGTTATGAGCTAGATCCATTGCCAGCATTCGCTTCTGCAAAGCTGAGAGGTATGTCTCTTGTCAGACTTAATTACCAAGTTTGGTATTTTGTAACAGCTGTTGAGTGAGTCTGGAATAGTCTACCATACAAACACCAGTTGATTAGAAAGCTGGAAATGGAACAAGAAGACTCCTACCAATAGTAAAGGGAGGGCATAAGCAAATTTGATTTTGGCACTATGATTAAAGTTAAAATTGTTTTGAAATTTGTTTGATATGTTTATTTCTTCAAGAGGGATTGACTAGCAACACCAAGTGCTAGTCTTAAGTAGAAAATGATACCTGTCAGATTACTTTTGGGCTTCATTGTTTCTATTTTTAAAATGAGTTGTTTTTTTTTGGTCCCATTAATTTCATACACATGTCTAGAAAGATACCAATAAATCAAATTTTAAGTAAGAGATAGGAGTTTTCAGCCCTTGTAGTTTGCTTATTTGCTTACTTATATTGTACAACACTGTTAAACTCATGTTTATCCTTAAAAATTGTGCATAATTCTTGTTTAAATTGTATTTGAATTACTGAACTGAACCAAATGAATTGAAAAGTTTTCAAAAACTACAGAAACTTGAATAAGAAATATTTCTTAAATTTCTTTTATCAAAAATTATATCAACAAAAGAAAAAAGAGAGCTTTTTCAAAATGGTGAAGTAGTCTTGGAAACTGATAGGTACGCTGTTGTAAAAATTGATCTAAGTATGAGCTCTTAGGTATTTGCACGTGCTTTGAGTTATTTTAGTTAATAAAAATGACAAAAAGTAAAATTAGTAAGCATTAAAAAAAGAAATCAGTGCTCCACTTAAGCTGTTAGCTTACAGAATAACTTTACTTTATACCTTTTTTTAGTTTTGAAATGTTTTACTTCCATTTATGTTTTTGATACTATCATTTATGTTTCTGAACTATTAGTATAAGCTTCACAAGGCTGGAGATCTATTCACATTTGTCTCTCGGATTTCTAACAGAGGGTCTGACATATGGTAAATGCTCAACAACCAAATGTTGACTGTACATAGATCATTAGATCTCCTGATTGATAATTCACAGAAAACGTATGCATTTTTGATATTCTCATCCTAAATTTAAAATATGAATTAATAAATGTTATTCTTAAGTTTGTATGTGTTTTGTTTTACTCTGTAAATGTAAAACAGTCCTGGGAAATAATATGTTGAATTTGGGAGAAAGGGGAGTTTGAGGTCAGAAATATGAGCAAGAAAATATACTTTTAAGAAATAATTTCCGGGGCACCTGAGTGGGTCAGTCATTAAGCATCTGTCTTAGGCTCAGGTCCAGGGTCCTGGGATCGAGCCCCGCATCGGGCTCCCTGTTCTGTGGGAAGCCTGCTTTACCCTCTCCCACTCCCCCTGCTTGTGTTCCCTCTCTCGCTGTGTCTGTCAAATAAATAAAATCTTTAAAAAAAGAAAAATAGTTTCCACTGACATAACTAACATGAAATCATGGTTTTAAAAATGTGCCTCAAACTACATAAAAAGGGCAGCATTATTTGTAATTAGGCACGTTTCATTTTGTTTGTAACTGAAAACATTAAAAAATTGGGTAAAATTCTATTGCTGTGTTATCAAGTCTTTGAAGCTCTGATTTTAATATGGTAAGGTTTTTAGGGTATGTCTTAATATAATTACATAAGGAATTAGTTTACCCAGGGTAGTTTATTAATAGCACCTAAGACAACACCTAAATTGTAACACAAGTAGACTTTAAAGAGAATGAAGTTCCTTAAAAACCTGAGAATTTGCTTTCCAAGGTTCTTTAGTATATGTGGGTATTGTGGGAAGGCACTTTGAAAAAATTACTTGAGAATGGTAATATATTTTATACTTACTAAGTTTCTTAAAGTTGAGCTAGAAGGACTGACTGAATCCTTTGCTTCAGTGAAGCTGCAGATAAGAGTAAGCAGGGTCACCTAAAGATAGATTTACTTAGAGGTTTGGCTGCCTCTCTGGAACTGTTTAGCTTTGAGCAGATTTCCATAAATGGAAAGAGCAACTGGAGAGACCCAGTACCTTGGTTGAGAGTGTGGATGATGTGCAACAGGTGGTAAAACAGTCGCTGGATTTTTTTTTTTTTTTTTTTTTTTTTAATAAATGCTCTCCAAATGACTGCTGTTTAAGGCTAAGGCTTTAGCATTTGGTGAATTTTGAGATTAAGTGAATTTTTTTTTTCAATTAAAAGTTTCCTGGAAACAATTTTAAAAGATTCCTATCTTTAGTGTGTAGAACTTCTGAATTTGTAATACAGCTTATGGAATTTATACAAATACTTCCTTTTAGTCTTTTTAGAGGACATCTTGAGAAAAATCTATCCAGTTAGAAACTGTTATATATTCATGTTTCAGAACCAAGTAGAATGTTCAATATTTTTAAGTTAGGATGTGAAATTAATATATTATTAATACAAGTTTGTGCTTGAATGGCCAATTTTCCTATAAGGTCTGTGGGTTATCCTCAACTTTAATATATAAAAGAAATACTTGCATGCCTGTTGTATTAAAAATCTATATTGGGAATTATAGCAGATACAAAGATGAATTAAGATAGCCCCCCTGACCTCAAGGAACTTATAATCTTACAGTAGTGATAAGAAATTATTACCATTTGGGGCACCTGGGTGGCTCAGTCATTAAGCGTCTGCCTTTGGCTCAGGTCATGGTCCCAGGGTCCTGGAATTGAGCCCCACATTGGGCTCCCTGCTCAGCGGGAAGCCTGCTTCTCCCTCTCCCACTCCCCCTGCTTGTGTTCCCTCTCTCGCTGTGTCTCTCTCTGTCAAATAAATAAATAAAATCTTAAAAAAAAAAAGAAATTGGGCGCCTGGGTGGCTCAGATGGTTAAGCGTCTGCCTTCACCTCAGGTCATGATCCCAGCTTCCTGGGATCGAGTCCTGCATCGGGCTCCCTGCTCAGCAAGGAGCCTGCTTCTCCCTCTGCCTCTCTCTCTCTGTCTCTTCTGAATAAATAAATAAAATCTTAAAAAAAAAAAAAGAAATTATCACCATTTATTGAATTCTTACCCATATGCCAGGCATTGTACATGTTTTTTATGGGTATCACCTTACTTAATTCTCACAACTATCTGAGGTAATACACCTGTTTTGTAAAAAAGGAAATCAAGTTTCCTTACAAGAAATTAAATTGCTGGTCTAGGGTAACAAATAAGTAGCAGAGACTAGGACTCAAGCTGTTGGACTGGAAAAGCCAAACGATTGCTGTATACTTTACTTTTCACAAGTAATTCAGTCAGCAAAGCATAAAGTAAGTGCTAAAAGAGAGTTACAGAAGGTGGCAGAATTAGAAAAGACTTCATGGGAAAACAAACAAACATAGAAACTTTAAAAACAAATTTATTGGGTAAAACACAGAAAAGTTCAGTAAAATCTTGAAGAGACAAGGTTACTGGGAATAGAGTTCCTGGGTATCTGGTGCTATGCTAGTCCACACACCTAGGAGGGTCTGTAAGAACCTAATTCATTAAACTAACTTGGAAATGCATGTTTCTTGACTGATTCTGCAAGGTATTGCCCTTGATATTAGTGGCTGTATATCAAGACACATAATTGACCTCCTAGGATTGTTAATCTACAGCCATCCTCCCCCCGCCCCACCTCCAAGTTAGTTTTGCCTGAAATTGATACAGGGTTCAAATTTCAAGGGTCTTTGTTTTCCTTTGGATAAGATTCAGAAATTTCTCAGTAATTTCTAATCATTCTCAATAGTTGCTTTATAATCAATGTTTGTTTTGCAGAGTGTACATACTAGATGGTTTTTTAAATTATTTCTGTAAATAATTTATATGGACTAATATGTATCAGTGACTTAGAGTTATTCACATGAGTTAATTTGTTTCTTATAGAGTAATATGTTTTAATTTAGTAATGTATTCTGTGCATTTTTAATTGAGTAGAACTTATTTCCCCCCAGTGGAAGCATCAGTTCATAGCAGTAATGCACACTGTACAGATAAGACAATTGAAGCTGCTGAAGCCCTGCTTCATATGGAATCTCCTACCTGCTTAAGGGATTCAAGAAGTCCTGGTATGTGAATTGTTCTTTTTTATATTAAACATGTCCTATCACTTTGCATATTTAAAATAAGTTTCTTCTTAAATACATGAGGATTATTGTTGTTCTCAAGGTTTATTATGCATGAATACCTGTGACAGCAATACTTGATCCTTATTTGTCAAAGTTCCCTAGTCTTAAAATAATTAATTTTTTATAATAAAGATAACAGAAAATGCCCACTATAGACAGATAAATATTTGTTAAATTGCTATTTATATTGTTATGTCTTATTTGCTTAACTCTGGGTAAATTATAAACCTTTGTAGTCCTTAAGGGAATGGCAGATGGGGTTGGGGGATTTGCTGCCCATGACTACTTTCTATCCTTTATTTACTTACTTATTTATAAGAAACACCAGGTGTTGCCTTTTTTTTTTTTTAAGATTTTATTTATTTGAGAGAGAGCGAGAGAGCAAGAGAGAGCACAAGTGGGAAGGAGAGGGTTAGGTCCCACACCCTGAAATCATGACCTGAGCCGAAGGCAGCCGCTTAACCGACTGAGATAAATAGGCAGTAGCTCCAGAGAACCTTCCATGGTGGAGAGAGGAGATAGCTTCTACCATTTCCTCATACTCCCTCAGGCTGGGAGTTTCCTTTTCTTTTGGTTCCCCCCTTTTTTTTTCTTTAAGATTGCCTTTGAGAGTCATTTTGCACTCTAATGTCCAAGTGTTAATTTGACTTAATACAATAATATTAGCCCTCCTACTTATAGGGATTTATAAATACCAAGAGCAGCTGTACTTTTTTTAATTAGAATAGTATTATTCATGTATTATTCAGGGATATGAGAAGAAAATTAGGGCATATTGGTCAGTGTATTAATCCACAATAGTATTATTAGCTGTCCCTTAATTGAAATAGAAATGTCATATTCTGATTATTCATGCACATTGGAAGGAAGCTGGAGCAACATTATTGTATATAAAGAATACCAAATGGCAGTTTCTATTTCTGTTTTAGTGACCCAAAACATCAGGACTGTTACATTAAATAAAATTTTAAATATTGAAAGATGATATTCATTGGGCTATAATGAGCAGGTTTCCCTTTTCTTCATATTTCAAAATGATCTGTTAAGTGCTTTCTTTTCACTGAAGACACACACATTTATTAAATGTTCTAAATTTTATACCATGTACATATATTACCTAGTTAGAGAATATTGATGGGTACCAGGAAGGAAAGTAATTACTGAGGAAGTCACTATTATTCTATTGTCTTATTTTCATTATGTTTTCCCAATTGTCAAAATAATTCAAAGTCTTCTACAGTGAGCTTGAAAGTGTGTAAAAAATGTGAAGAAGGGGGGTGTAATTCCTCATGGTCCCCACCTTACCTACAGGATTAACATTTCCTTCAAGCTAATTTTCTTTGCATTTATTTCCTTACGTACTTTAGATTGTATTGCGTATTCAGCAAATTAACTTTAGGCTCTTACCCTGCTTTGATGAATTGTTAACAAACTTCACCTCTACTAAATATTGAATTGTCCGCATGAAGAAGTATTAATGGGGGTGGGAAATTTTAATTTTTTGACTTTTTTTTATAGTGGAAGTGTTTGTCCCTCCTTGTGTATCAACTCCAGAATTTATCCATGCTGCTATGAGGCCAGATGTCATTACAGAAACTGTAGTGGAGGTGTCAACTGAAGAATCGGAACCAATGGATACCTCTCCTATTCCGACATCACCAGATAGCCATGAACCGATGAAAAAGAAAAAAGGTAGAGTATATTTATAAATTTCTGGACAAGTGGGAGAAATTTTTTCTTGTTTTTTTTCTCCCCCCATCAAGGGACATAGGAAATATATGCTGTAGATTTATGATTGATGTTATCTTTACCTAGGTATTCTCAGAGAACCAACAAATTGAGATTTTAATTTTGTGTTAACATGTTCATACTGTTTTAAAGGAGTTAGTATTTAAGCTCTAAAGAAAGTTATCTGAAAATGGAATGATAACAAATGTTGGACAAGCAGAAGGAAGATTAGAGGTTCACTACTTGTTTGTCTGCTTTCTGATCCTTTTAGGTACTTGGTTATTTTTTTAAAAACATTTAATTTTTTTATTTTCTCTATTTTTAATCTCCCACTCTTTTGTGGGCCTTAAAATAAAAAGCCCAATACTCTTTTGTTCCGTATACCTTCTGTCTTAAAACACCAAGATTGCCAATAAGGATTTTAAGTGGAATAACCTCACCAGTGGGTAAAGAGCATTTCCACTTACTATTTATTTGACTGCTGCTGAAACTTCTGCTCACCTGATCCTGATGGGTGAGGCCCAAGGCCCCACATATCCTCAACATCCCTAGGAGTTGGGCAGCAAGTGGGTCCTTTTCTTGTTTGAATCAGAGGTAAAACTTGAAAGAAATGAAATTCTGTATAAATGGTACTCACCTAATTCCACTTTCTTCTGTATCTCTTTCTTTACATTTTAGAGTAGGAAAAAAATCAAGGCAAAAATAAGAAAACTTGTGTTAGAAATAATGGTATTTGGGGCGCCTGGGTGGCTCAGTCGTTATGCGTCTGCCTTCGGCTCAGGTCATGATCCCAGGGTCCTGGGATCAAGCCCCGCATCGGGCTCCCTGCTCCGCGGAAGGCCTGCTTCTCCCTCTTCCACTCCCCCTGCTGTGTTCCCTCTCTCGCTCTCTCTCTCTCTGTCAAATAAATAAATAAAATCTTTAAAAAAAAAGAAAAAGACATAATGGTATTTCCTTTCATTTATTAGAGTTATTTCAAATTGCTGTGATGTTGATGTGTCTGTACTCATTACTGTGAGGGACACAGTGAAGAATAAGATTGAGTGCCTTCCCTCATGTGATAGATTACGTGTATGTTGCAAGAGGTATGAATGAGAGAATTAGAAGGAAGAATTAACTTCCTGCTGTTTCAATGTTTAAAAACAAAAGGCATACATATAAAAAGCCATGTTTACCCACTTCCCCACTGTAGCCTTTGGCTGGTGGTATTTGATAGGAGCTATTACCAAATACTTACAAAATGTTTAGATTTATTTTTATTTTATTTTTTAGGGAGAGGGAGAGGGCGCACGCGCATGCTTGCGCACGCACACACAAGCAGGGGCCGGGAAGGAGGGGGTAGTGCAGAGGAAGAGGGAGAAAGAATCTCAAGCAGACTCTATGCCCACCCAACGCAGGGCTCGATCTCACGACCATGAGATCAGGACCCTGGCCATAATCAAGAGTCAGACACTAACCGAATGACCCACCCATGTGCCCTAATTTTTAGATTTAAAAGAAGATGGAATGATCCTGGAGTCCCGGGATTGAGTCCCGCATCGGGCTCCCCGCTCAGTGGAGAGTCTGCTTCTCCCTCTGACCCTCTCCCCTCTCGTGCTCTCTGTCTCTCATTCTCTCTCTCTCTCTCTCAAATAAATAAATAAAATCTTTAAAAAAAAAAAAAAAGATGGAAAAGACCATGAATAGCTGGGAACCAAGACCTCTAGATGAATAGGTTGATCTGCCTATGTGGTACGATATAAACCAGGAAATAATTTGCCAATTTAATACTAATTTTATATATTTGAAAATAGATGATCTTAATGACCATTTAAAAATTATATATAATGCAT
The DNA here is from genome assembly GCF_003265705.2 of Callorhinus ursinus. Taxonomy (NCBI): domain Eukaryota; kingdom Metazoa; phylum Chordata; class Mammalia; order Carnivora; family Otariidae; genus Callorhinus; species Callorhinus ursinus. Next base: position 116,146,253 of record NW_027397066.1, on the reverse strand, counting down.
AAATATATATGCTTAAGTTCATTTGGGACATACTAAGGTAGGTTATTTTTGAATAGCAGAGCCTTCTTTTTATTTCCAGAGCTTCTAACATTCTAATGTGTGTTGTGAATCTGCAAGAGAAGGTAACATGCAGTGTTCTAAAAGTTAATTTGACTGTAGAACATTGTTTCTGACCGATGAATAAACTATTAAGAAGAATGATTTGGGAAATACTGCTTTATATGAAAATAAATTAAGCCTTTTTGGGCTAACATTTCGATGAAGGAAGTTGGGGTTTTTTTTGTTTTGTTTGAGTCTTATTACTGATTTGTATTCTAAATATTATTTAAATTGAGATTAATCTCTGTTCTAGTGAGACCAGCGAACTTTCCCTTTTAATTTTTGCCAGAACACACATCTTACTGATTAGTTACCATAATGAAATCCTAGAATATAATAGCTCTGTATTTTGCAATAAATTAAAACACTTTGATTTTTAAGTCTTTATTTAGCTCTAAATAATCCTTGCTAATGAAGACCAGAGTGACATCAGAAATCCCAGATGTATGACAATCACCAAATTATTAATAATATATTTAATCTGCAAATTATAATATACTTGACTTCCCAGCCTTTCTGGAGGCTTCCCCTCATCTGCCAGCATTCTTTTATCAGTGCTGAGAATTGAAAACAATGCATTTCAGCCTTATGCCTTTTTTAGTGTAAGTATAGCTCTTGCTTTTCTGTTCATTGTGGATGCTAGTCTGCCTGAGGCACCTTTTGATGGAAGTGAAGAGAAGCTAAAAGAAGGGCACACTTACTAGACATACGAAATAATTAACAAAGATTTTTTTTTTATCCTTATGATGTACCTGCACATTGAGGTGGGGAAATTTGAACACTTATGCTTAAATTCTGGTGAATGGATTGGCTCAGAGCAGTAGAGTGTTTAAAATAATATTTTTTACTTTTCCTCATTTGAGCTCAAAGGGCTTCGCAGATTATCAGATCCTCTGCAATAGGTAGGTAAAGTTTTTTCTAACAGTCCTATAGAACAGAAAAGAAAAAAGTTTGTACTAGAATTTGTTTCCACTGCTGCATTATTGGAAGAGGTTAGCAAATTGAGACTCTGACTGAGTAAATAATAGGTTGGGTAGTACCTGACTTGCTATATACACTGAAATTACTGCCAACTAACTGCTGTAATCTGAAATTGCAGAAGTGCTTTTATTGCTCCTTTTAAATGCAGCTTTTTATATACACTCAGTATATTAATCCACAAATTAGTGTCCAGTTTCATGAATAATGTGTTATCAAAGCATCTGCTAATCATGCTTCTGTTATTTTTCCTGTTTTCAATGTATGGTTTCAATCTTACTTTTTTTCAGTTGGCCGTAAACCAAAGACCCAGCAATCACCAATCTCCAATGGGTCTCCTGAGTTAGGTATAAAGAAGAAACCCAGAGAAGGAAAAGGTAATTTGGGGAGGGCTGTTTTGCAGGTGAGATGACTTTTTTTTTTTCAGTTGACATTTTTGCATTTGTAAGAAAATGAGTCCTAGGACACGTACAGGTGGAAGTACTGTCTTTGGTAGTAGGTCTTAATCAGGGTTATATGAGCATCGCCTGGGGAGTTTTTTTTCCCCAGTTCGTACCCCACTGAGATTCTATAGCCATAGATAGAGGCTAAAGGGGGAGTAAAAGGCAGTAGGCATTTGTGTTTGGAAAAGGTCATCTAAAAAGTGCAGTCTGATGCACAGCCTTCTTAAGAGCCATTGTTCTTAGGGGAGGTATGTATGTGTAACAGTACTCATCCTCATATAAAGCCACTTAGAACTGAAGGGGTGGCTTTATAACGAAGACTTATTTCTGATACATAATTTCTTAACTGATAGAATGCAAGAATTCTCAAGGCAAGTTGAATTTAATTTCCCAGTCAACCAATTTCAGTCGTGTCAGGTCAGAACAAAAACCCTATTTTTGCTTTAGAATTTGTATACTTTCATTAAAAACAAAAATTAATGAGACGCCTCCTACATTCTGCGCTCTTGTTAGATGACTTCAGGTAACATTTTAATCATGGTTTTAGGTGTGTTCTGATAATCTGATAACCAGAATTTATCACTTTCATGAATGTTTTCAGACCAATATTTAATAGTTGGATACATTTTGGATTAATATATTAAAAAATTTATTCCATCTTCAACAGGTGGTCTTATATCTAATTTTATTTATTTTCTGCTGTCATATGACAAATTTTAAATAGAGCAAAAATTAAATCTCTAGTAAAAAAATTTTTCTCCAGTAAGTCTAAGAAATTTAGACCAAAAAATGTAGTTACATTGAACTGTTATTTATTCAGGAACTGAGAAATTGAATTTGGGACAGATTTAGGATACTTTTATTTCTTTGTCTGTCTTTGGTCATTTTACATTTCTAACATCTTAGGTTTTGTCTTTTATGTTGAAAACTTTAAAAATTACAAAGCTAAACTGTAAATACAGTTATTACTGTTTTTTAAATAATTCCCATTATCAGTGGTCTCTTGTATTCAAAGACCTGATGCTTAACACTGGAGAAAAATTTTGTGATGACCTGTTTTTAACAATCAAAATCACCTTTTATTAAGGTTTCAGTCTTTTATTATCAAACTTGAGGCAAAGTGTTGAATATGAAGATTAAAGATTAAAAATCCAGTCGGAGGCACCTGGCTGCCTCAGTTGGTAGAGCCTCTGACTCTTGTCATGAGGTTGTAAGTTCAAGCCTCACGCTGAGTGTAGGAAGTACTTTAAAATCTTAAAAAAAAAAAATAAAGTATTTCTTCTACAAAATGCTGATAATGTCTGTGATAAAGATGGCTTCCCTTTCTGAATGTTTTCCTTAAAGTGAGATTTAGAACTTTTCAGTTTTAACTTGATGGGAACTGGGATGGAGTGAGTATCCAAAGACGACCTGAGGAATGATGTTGAGTCTCATTCCACAAACATGGATGCATTCAAATCCCTACTATGTGTTATAAGGCATTGTTTATATTATTCAGAAGTTTCTTCCACAATAAGATCACTTTTCCTATGTCCACTCATAGGGCCTGGTAATCTCTTGATCACAAAAATGTCCCAAGTACATATCTTAATGTAGTTGAAAGTTACATATGGTTTACTAGTAAGAGTTTTTACAAAGTATTGATGCTGATGCAGTGGGATTTCAGAGACGCAGATAGAACACTGTAAAGTTGAAGGTTAACCTTTTTAGGTTAAAAGATGCACACTGGTCTCAACTATGGGTTAACAAATTTACTGAATTTTCAGATAATTCCAGAATGAAAATGAAATGCCCGAGGAAGAGCATCAGGATTTAGATTGAGTAGCAGTAGCTTAGTTTGGAAGCCTCCTACCCTTAGAGGTTCTTCTCATGAAGCCTGTAATTTGGATCTAGATTTGATGATAGTAAAGGGATGGTGAGCAGGAGCCTAGAGATGACCTGGTGACTCGGTGGTGTGTGTATTCTAATTTTCTCCTTCTCGGGGTTCTTTTCTGTTCTTTGATCAATTTAAGAATCTTTGGCCCTTAGAGGCTTTATGAAGGGAATAAAAGAAAAACAGCATTCTGAAAAGCCTGATCTCCTCATAACTACTGTCCACTACTTGCCCATCCTCCACTCTTCAAAGGGAAAGAAAAAAAAACTCATGCTTTCTTCTTTTGGAGATTAAGTTCCTTATCTGAATCCCAGATTCCCTCCTTTTCCTCTATGCAAATCTTAGTCATCTTCCAAGTCTTCTGTCTTACCAATCCACTTTATTTTTATTCCTGAAATCTCAGACATTTTCTGTCATTCATTTGGAATATTATTATGCATTGCCTTGTGATCTTGTGTTGCTTCACAAACTGTTACTTCTTTTTTGTATTAACTTGTCATTTACTTTTCCCTTCCCAACTAAATTGTAAATTCCTTGAAGCAGGGACCAAGTTTTAAATGCTCTTCTGTATCCTCAGCTACACTTAAGGAGCATAGTGTATGATGAATAGTTATGTTACTCTGCAGAAATAGCTCATTTTCAAATTTTGCTAGTCACGTGATCAAATGTTACATAGTTAGTATTTGATGAATACTTGACTAGTTAAAGGAATTGCCATGTTACTTTTTAGTGTTTGTTTAAGGAGTTAATACTGAAGCACAAATGTATTTACTCAACTGTCCATATATAATGAAATCCTAATACATTGCTTGTCTTCACTGTACTGGGTATGGTCAGTAGAAAGAGATTAGCAATTAAAAAAAAAAACCTGTTTTTAGAGGAAGGTAGGTCTCATTGATTGAAAATTGACTAGTAATCCAGAGGATAATGAAAAGATAATGTTTAAGGGGTCGTGGGTAATTTGTACTTTATAAGACATGTACTTCAGAGTTCCTGCATAAAGGTCAATCAAAGAAAAATAAGTTTCACGGTGCCTGGCTGTCTCAGTCGGTGGAGCATGCAACTCTTGATCTCGGGGTTGTGGGTTCCAGCCCTGTGTTGGGTGTGGAGATTACGTAAAAAAGATAAAATCTTAGAAGATTTGCAGATTTCACTGTGTATTGCTTGCCTTTTCAACAAGTAAGTGCCTTTTGATGAATTTTGATCATAGAATTGGGGCTGATCATATAATAAACATACTGGTGCAAATAAATTTATTCATGGTATAGATCTGTGTAAATTAATAAATTGGATTCTGTTTAATTCAGGTTCACTTTGTGCTATGCATTATGCCTTTGCCTTGCCTTTACTGAACTCAAAATTTAGGATAGGGTGTATAATAGTATAAAATCCAGGACCTCTCTGTTACATTAGTATCATAACTGTAAACATAAATAGGATATTATTTTTGAAAACTAGCAAACAAGTATATTTAGGATTAAAATGAAATACAGTGTATATATAATTTACTAGGCAACACAATTTGACACTGTATAAATGATTGCGCATATAGTCAAGTACTTAATGACAGACTCTTGGGACATTTGTTTTACCAGTAGTTAATGAATTTTTGTCCAGCATAATTAAATACTTGCCTTTTTTTTTTTTTTTTGATCGAGGGTGTGAGTGGAGGTCGGGGGGAGGCAAAGATGGAGAGGGGGAGAGAGAGTATCTTAGGCAGGCTCCATACCCAGCGCAGAGGCCAACGTGGGACTCGATCTCGTGACCCTGAGATCATGACCTGAGCAGAGAACAAGAGCTGGACGCTTAACCGACTGAGCCACTTAAGTGCCCCTAAATATTTGCCTTATATTAATGAATTTTTAACCAGTGTCTTATCATTTTTTCAAAGGAAACACAACCTATTTGTGGGAGTTTCTTTTAGATCTACTTCAAGATAAAAATACTTGTCCTCGGTATATTAAGTGGACTCAGAGAGAAAAAGGCATATTCAAGCTTGTGGATTCAAAGGCTGTCTCTAAACTTTGGGGAAAGCATAAGAACAAGCCAGATATGAACTATGAAACTATGGGACGAGCTCTGAGGTAGGTACACAAGAGAATGAATTTTCAAATAAAACCTACATATTTCTGTATTATCTATTAGTTGTTTAAAAAGAAGCTCTAAAAACCCCTTTTTATAACTTCTAATTTGGGGGGATATTCTAGAGGAGTTTCTTAGGTTTGGAGGTAGATGGAGAGAAAGATTTTGGTCTAGACGTCTAAAATTTCAGCCATCACTGGAAACCCATTTTTGCAGAAAAATGTGCTTTTGCACTTAGGACTGTTCCTTAATAAGAGAAGTTGAAGACCTTTAAGGAAATTAAACCCAAATGAAATACAGTTTCTAATACAGCTTTTTAGTTCCTATGAATTTGTTATAATGGATTTATCTTAATATGAAATTTTGAGAAACCCACAAAACTTTGCAGTGTACATGGCTTCTTCTAATTAGGGATGTTTGTAAATGGACACATTGTTTATATGACAGTATTCACATATCCCACATTTATCTCTACTAAGTACCACTTGAGTAATTTTTCTACATAACGTCAGATTGTTTTTATAACCTGTGTAAATCACAGTTGAATTTTTACTGATGTCATAAGATACAGTAAAGTGTTTGGTATTTAGGTTGAATTACTTCCTTTAAGAAAGAGAACTTGTAGCTATTTTATAAACCTAAAGGTTAAAGGAAGTGTGGCACCAGGTTCCAACTTCATTCTTATCCAAGTTCTTAGCCTTTTGAACAATCCCCAGCCAACAAGAGCTCCTTCTCATGTCTAACGGGAGTAAGAGAATGTTTCTGTTAGTGTCCATTCCACATGGTGTTTTGGGGCGGGGCAGGGGGGACGCAAAAGATGTAGTAATACACTTGCTTCATTTAGTACTGTTTCTGTTACAGATACTATTACCAAAGGGGTATTCTTGCAAAGGTTGAAGGACAGAGGCTTGTATATCAGTTCAAGGATATGCCCAAAAACATAGTGGTCATAGATGACGACAAAAGTGAAACTTGTAATGAAGATTTAGCAGCAGCTACTGATGAAAAATCCTTAGAACGAGTGTCACTGTCTGCAGAGAGTCTCCTGAAAGCAGCAACCTCTGTTCGTGGTGGGAAAAACTCATCTCTGAACTGCTCCAGGGCAGAGAAGGGTGTAGCTAGAGTTGTAAACATCACTTCCCCTGGTCATGATCCTCCATCCAGGTCTCCTACTACTACTGCGTCTGTGTCAGCAACAGCAGCTCCAAGGTCAGTGAAGGAAACTATATACCTTTTTTAATGTCAGCAGTCTAAAAATCCACTGTCGTCAAGACTTTGAAGAGTGTTTGATCTTTTAAATGTATTTTATTGTTACTGTTAAAGTAGAGGTCTCAACTAACTCGAATTGTTTTTATGGTTTTGTAGATGGAACTTAACGTGGGCATTTGTTTTTAAGATCTGTTTCACAATATTTCATATATTCTAAATTGTCAGTACACCTGTAAAATTTGGGAACCTTAGTTTTGTACATTACAGGTTTGCATTCATCTTTTTGCTCAAGAGACCTATTGTCTACTTTAACATTAAATCAACTTTTTTTGAATTTACTAGGACAGTTCGTGTGGCAATGCAAGTACCTGTTGTAATGACATCGTTGGGTCAGAAAATCTCAACTGTGGCAGTTCAGTCAGTTAATGCAGGTGCACCGTTAATAACCAGCACTAGTCCAACAACAGCAACCTCTCCCAAGGTAGTTATTCAGACGATCCCTACTGTGATGCCAGCCTCTTCTGAAAACGGAGACAAAATCACCATGCAGCCTGCCAAAATTATCACCATCCCAGCTACACAACTTGCACAGTGTCAGCTGCAGACAAAGTCAAATCTGACTGGGTCCGGAAGCATTAACATTGTTGGAACCCCGCTGGCTGTGAGAGCACTTACCCCCGTTTCAATAGCCCACGGTACACCTGTAATGAGACTATCAGTGCCTACTCAACAGGCGTCTGGCCAGACTCCTCCGCGAGTTATCAGCGCGGTCCTGAAGGGGCCAGAGGTCAAATCAGAAGCAGTGGCAAAAAAGCAGGAACATGACGTGAAAACTTTGCAGCTGGTACAAGAAGAAAAACCAGCAGATGGAAGTAAGACAGTGACCCACGTAGTGGTTGTCAGTGCGCCTTCAGCTATTGCCCTTCCTGTAACTATGAAAACGGAAGGACTAGTGACATGTGAGAAATAAAAGAGCAGCTCTACCGTGGACTTTAGACTGTTAGTGATAGTACTAACATAAATATTTGCAAGGGAGGTCATCAAACAAAGTCAAAAGAAGACTTTAAAACATTTTTAACGCATCTAAGAAAACAATCAGACTTACTGGAAATAAATTACCTATCCCATGTTTCAGTGGGAAATGAACTACATACAGAGATGCTGACAGAAAACTGCCTCTTACAGTAGGAAACAACTGAACCCGTCAATAAGGAAAAGGATTGAAAGGGACCAAGCAACTCACTACAATATCCAGTTACACTAAGACTTGGAACACTAACACTCTGTAAGAGGTTATATAGTTTTCAGTGGGGAGGGGTTGGGACGGGTGATCTCATTGTTACATAGAGCAATTTTTGATGCATTTTATATGCATACCAGCAATTATTACTGTGTTCACACAGAACTCACTTAACTGGTGCTATGTGAAGACTGCTAATATAGGTATTTTAGAATGTGAATTGAAAATGGATCCAAAAGCTTTTCAGAAAGAGGATAGCAAAAAAGACCTAGTGCGATTTTTTTTTTATATCATATAGCTTAAGCTGATTTAAAACAAAGGCCTTAGACTAATTTTCAGTTTTCTTTATTGAAATAAGCTAATGGCTTGTTTGTGTAAAGCTTTTTTTATTAAAAGAAAAATTTTAAAAATCTTGTACCTAGCACAGTATTGTTATAGAATTTACATGTAACATTTTATATGGTAGTTTAAGTCTGTCAGTTTCTTAATTGTGGACAAATTAACAGTTGGCTCTGGCCTTTTGCTGTAACCTGCCTGTGTCACTCACTTAGCCCTGGCATCTGTGCAGACATAGCAGTTTCAGTTCTACTGTCACTTGGAAGTTCAGGCTCAGCATGAATTTTTGTCAGGTAGCTCTAATACCTGGTGTTTTGTTTTGTTTTTTTCCTTCCTTCCTTTTTTTTTTTTTAGTTGAAGTTTAAGAGGGAAAGTACCAGTGTTCAGATTTGAACTATAATAGTTTGTATATTCAACATTTGAAGTATATTCTATTTTGTTGTACTCTTGTTTCAAAGTGTATTCAAGTAGGTTTTCTGAAATATAGAAATGAAATTTATGTTGTGTTTTGGTCTCTGGTGATATTTATAACAATATTCAAAAGCTAGTATAGAGACACTGTTTAAGTATAGAAGTCTTATTTCTCCTTCCCAACTACTGTGTGAAAAAATTTTCCTTCTGTTTGTTCCATTACATTAATATTTGGCAAGTATCTGCATGTTGCCACTTATTTTCTAATTACTATCATGAACTATAATGTTCTACTTACCATGAGTTTATTATTTTAATGTTGGCCACACTTAAAGAAATTTCTCAAACAGACCTTTTGAGGGTTAAGAAGATCAAGTGATACTCTAGCCCTTTTACAAATTAGGAAATGGAGGTACTAGTGGGATTACATGAATTTCCTAATTTCACACCAAATTAGGTCCTGTGACCCCACATCTTAATGCTCTTTCTACTACAAAGAAAAGTTGTCTATTTTTACATCTTTTAGAAATTTAAATAAACTGATACTTAATGTTTTGTGGCCTTCAGTTGTGCATTTGATCAGACACTACTTAGGTTGACAAAGATTTTTATAATAGCACCCTTTGTAATCGTTTAATTTTCCAGACATACCTGATGGTACTTTTTAATAAAATCTCAAAGAAAAACTCACTTGATTCTTATCCCATTTGGGAATTAAGCTCAAATTTTACCTACTTTTAAGACAGTTCCTAAAATTTCAGTTTTCTTTGGCACTTAATACAGTTGTCTTCTTTTTTGCACTATAGTTTCATTTCTTTAGTTATACTCCATGATATTTTTGGAGGGCAAAGAATAGATAGCTCATACCATACCTACACCTTTCTCCAAATGCTGAGCTTATTGACACTTATTGGACATGTGTTGGTTTTGGTAACATATTTGCTAAGAATCTAAGTCATGTGCTATGGAGGACAACTAAAGAGACTTCAATTTTGAGTGAATAATTCCCCCCTCACCACTGTATTATTAGTTGGTTCTAACTGGGTTAAGTCAGAACTACCTAGCTTATCTCCACCACTCTACCTAGACATTTTTCTGTCTCAGAAATTCTAAGTACACCTAAGGTCCAGGTTTGGAAACAGATGTAGACAGTATATACTGATCAGAGTGTTTCTGATTAAAATTCTCAGTGGTACGGCTTTTAATCTCAACCCTTCCAAACTGTAAACCACTGTAACTTAACATTTGCTTTTTCGTGTCCGGTATGCTGGAGAAGAACCTTGTAACAATGGCTTAATGCCACTGTGTATTCCAGCCTCACTAGGGCTTGTGAACAATAATCAGCAATCTGTCCATTTATTCCTTAGGTCTGTTTCTAGCAACAATTCCAGCCTTACTACCCTGCTTAACCGAATGACCAGTATACCTCTTTCTAGAGAACATGGTGGTCCAGAGCTATGAACTCCCTCCATTTCTGGACCCTTGACTGTAAGAACATCTACTTTCTCTGGCATCCGTCCTTACCCATCTGTTTCAGGAAGGAGGCAGGGGTGCCTTCCTCCTGTACTCCGTCTTCTCCCCCCTTCATACCTTTGTGGTCTCCTTGTTCCAACAAGTTTTATAGCCTATTGCTGTCTCTCTTCCGTAGCTGAGTTCTGGCTTAAGAGAAACAGTTCTGAGATCCAACAATCCAGTAGTAAAATTAAACAGACACTTCATTTTTTTCATGGGATCTTGTGCCTTAGCCTACGTAAATTCTTTGGTTTTCCATGACATCCTTCTGGTTTACTTCCTGCCTTCTTAGTCTGCTTTGCTCTCCTTCAGTTTCCCATTTAATGTTAATACTTAGCAAGATTCTGTCTGTGGGTCTCTTTTCTTCAGATTTTCTTCAAATTTTCTTCTTTACTTCAGAGAGTAGGTGTACAAATTAAATGAATATGTTAAGGATTTAGAACCATTGCCTGGCATATAGCAAGCACTCTTAAGTGTTTACTATTACAATTTCACTTCAACTTAATGGTTAGTTTTATTCATGCCTGTGGTTTTTACTACTAAATGTGTAGTAAGACTCAGGTGGGTTTATCTAACTGCTTACAATTTCCTGATTTCCTCCTGAATGTCTGGTCAAACTCTGTTCTAAAATCTGTTCTTCTTAGCTCAGTAAATGACACTACCAGCAGTCCATTACTCATGCCAGAAGAAACCATTCTAGACATCTTACTTCCTACCTCCCATCATTCACCAAATCCTATTGACGTTACCTTTTAAGTAGCTTCTTTTTTCCCATCCTCCCAACCTTTACTGCCGTCTCACTAACCCTCCCTCTACTCTTACTTGTAAATGGAAATTTCATCACTCCCTTGTAATTGCTTTAAATTCTTCAATGGTGGGGCGCCTGGGTGGCTCAGTGGGTTAAGTGTCTGCCTTGAGCTCAGGTCATGATCCCAGGGACCCGGGACTGAGCCCTGCATTGGGCTCCTTGCTCAGCAGAGGGTCTGCTTCTCCCTTTCTCTCTCTCTCTGCCTCTCCCCCCTGCTTGTGCTCTTCCTCAAATAAAAATCTTTTAAAAATAAATTCTTCAATGGCATCTCTTCCTGAAAACATAAAAGTTCAAAGTGTAACATATAACATTTAAATCCATTGATCTGGCCTCTGCCTACCTTCCCAAGCCTTATTCTCTTGCTACTCTTTTAGTCATCTCTGGGCTACAGACATTCCAGACACCTACACCTCACTGGGCCATTCCAACAGATGATTACTCTCTAGACCACTCTGCGTTCACCTAGATAGGAGTTCACTTTATTTACTGAGTGAGAAGTGACAGACATCAAAATAAAAATTTCTGAAATAGGCTTCAAAGGTTGGGGAATGGTCCACCTTGAATTGAGTCTAGAGACTGAAAAGTATAAAGTATGTGAAGACAAGGGTTAGGGGAGAGGAAAAGGCATCAGCAGTGGAAATGAAGGACTGTTCACAGAGAATTAACAGGACAAACGAGGTAGCATTTCCAGATATGGTGGGCAGTGCTATCAAGTGTAGCAGGAAGGGCTAAGCAAATGAGGCGAAAGAAAAAGCCAGAGATTGTTGATACAGTGAAAAAAGGGCAGTTCCACCAGAGGGGTGGCCTTGAAGGTGGAATGTAAGGGATGGGGCACCTGGGGCATTACCAGTGGCTTGCCTGACACCTTGCAATACCTCACTATGGAGAAGGCATCTCTGATGACTGTACAGAAGTCATGTGTAATAAGAAGTCATCAGCTGAACTTCTACACAAAGAACATTTTGGCTTTGGGGTTATTTCCGAAGTATCTCTTGCTCCTTTTATTTGAAATCACCTGGCCTACTCTAAGGGCACTACACAGCACATTGTTTTGGGGAGGCCAGAGTAATAACCCTACTTTAGTTCCACAGCCATCACCACCACTTCTCCCTGTATTACGCTTTCACCCATTCACTATACAAGCCCTCTGTGCTTGTGACTTATCATCTGTACTTCAGCCTCTCTGTTAGTCATGTCCTCTGTAATGAAAACTGATAGTATTCTGTAGGAAGTCAGTACACAGTGATGCCCGTCCTAATGAGAATGAGGTTACTATTCACTCTGCAAGTGTGCTGATTTGCCTTTCTGCACTACCCCTCCAGAGCTTTGAAAACTCAAGTGCAGCAGGGAGACGGATTTGATTTCTATTTCACTCTTTAAGCAACCGTAACTTTTTTGAACACTGCAACTCAGCAGTAATGCTGAGTTCAGGACTTAAACACAATATATCACAGCTTCTAAAGTTAGAACTTATAAACAGAACATGACTGCTTAATGCAAAATACTCCAGGGGCGCCGGGGTGGCTCAGCTGGTTAACCATCCGACTAGGTTTTGGCTCAGGTCATGATCTCGGGGTTGTGGGATGCGGCCAGGTGTCCAGCTCTATGCTCGACATGGAGTCTGCTTGAGATTCTCTCTCCCTCTCTCCCTCTCCTTCTGCCCCTCCTGCTCGTGCTCTCTCAAGCAAATAAATTTCAAAAAAGTACTCCATATCAAAAAACTGAACTATAAACAGGCTATAAACCAACAGTTGTCTTCTCCCAAGATACTGTTTCTTCCCATCCCGTTGTAGTAATGTTTAACTTTGAGAAAATGTTGTTTATTTTAGAAGACTTTCTTTGATGAAGTGATACCATCACTGTCATAATAGGTGAAATAGAATTTACATAATCTGGAAATTATTTCGGAGTTGTACGACATTCATTGTTAACACAATGGTAATTTTGCTGACCGTTAGAATCACCTCAAAAGATTTAGAAATCCTGTTGCCCACGTCACACTCCGTACCAGTTAGATTACAGTGTATGGGAGTGGGAGCCAGGCATCAGTATTTTTCATTATCTCTAGATTTCACTGTTGCCATCAGGTTTGGGAACCAGGTATCTGCCATATAGATACAATCAAGGAAGGCTTTATGTCCGAGGATCTGTGTCCTAACATAGGCTTTTCTAAAATGTTCAGTGGAAAAAGGTAGTTTGAGATGTATCTGTTAAGTATTAAAATGGGTTTCTGAAAAGCCTACATACTGTAGATTTCATCAGTTTAGTCTACTAAAGTCTCCTCATATTTAACATCTCTGTAAGCAGTCAGTCTCAAAGAGTCTTAGCTGTGTACTAATGCCAACAGTGCTGCCCTTGTTCAACATACTTTTGAATTGCTTCCTGGAGCACTGCCTAAAATTTAAAACACAATTAATAGAGGCAAGTTTTCTGCTGAGGAAGATTTTAGTTTTAGAAATAGCCAAGTCACTTGAAGTTAATAAACCGATGTGAATCAAGCTAGATAATGCCATATTTGGTTCAAAATGAGATGTGGCTATTAAATTCACACTGGTTTTGAGACCTTCATAAAACTGGATGTGGAAGCAGTTTCAAAAAATTTCAACAGTATTTTTGAGCTGTGGCAGCAGAAACTCACATCGTGCTGATGTGCCTCAGCTTAGTGTTTTTAAGAAACTTCAGGGTGGTCTGATCCATTGCCTATATTACAAATAAACTGAGGTTCAGGAACAAATGGACTCCTCAGTCTCAGTCCAGCTGATCAGTGGCAGACCTAAAAACATAACTCCTCCTCTGCCTCCCAATTTAGTTTTAGCCTCAACCTATATCCCCTCCCATCTAAAAAAGGGGGGAGGACAGGGCGGCGGGGGGGAAGTTAGCTATCCTATCATGTAATGATCCTTACTTTCTCACAAACTAGATCTTAAAATGTTGTAGAATTTTGCTGTGTGTTTTCTTCAGGTTCACCAATCTATGGAAACCAAAGTGAGATGTTGGACATGTTCCCTGTGTCCAGTCTTCCATCATCCTTCTTGATTCATGTCTGTCCATATTATAGATATTACAGATGATGTCTGTAATTGTATTTTGATGTTCTTGTACACAAACTGTCTCCATCTAGATGCCTGAATCTGTTTAATGTAGCAAGATAATTTATACTCTATTACCAAAAGAATTTCAGATAGTTTACGTAATCTAAGTGAAAGCCAAAAAAAATAAAAAGGGTAAGAGAAAATTAGGCAAAGAAAAAAAGACAGGATGGCAAAAGACAAAAGCATACAGAGCACATACTGTTACAACACTGTAAAGTGTCACCAAGTAATTAAAATTCAGCTATAAGGTCTGGTTTTGAATGTCTTAGAAGCCAAAGCAAAAAAGGTAAGTTGATCAGTAATGAGATTCATATAATCCAGTTTACCAGCTGCTTAGAAGCAACAAAGCTTTTCCTAGCATTCTGTCAAGAGGAATAGCTGTGTCCGCATGTCTAATCATAGGTGAATGTTTTCTTAGACGTGAGCTTTCCAGAAATCTAGGGATCAAGGGCCTGGAATTATGAGTATTCTGTTTCATCACACAAAGGCAATATTTTTTACTTTACCTGTCAAAGTAGGTTGGTACCCTCTCATGAAGTTAAAGAACCAGATCACCTACAACTTCATATATGCTTGGAAGAAACATTTAGGAAAAAAAAATCTTCACCTATTTGGGGCTTAATTTTCTATTAATCCTATTTGTTCTGCATTTTCAAATTGAAAGATGATTATTCTTAGAATAGTTAAGAGTGGGTTGTTACAACATCCATGAATATTTTAAGACATCAAGTCCGATGCCCTTCCCTTTCTTGCTTTGAACTTTTGAAGCAAGGTTCATTGACTTGTATCTTATTTAACAGTTTATGATATTATTTCACAAACATCTCACAAATCTATGGGGTTGACAGGGCAGGTGCGAAACAATCCTCTGTGGATGAGAGAACTGAGGCCCTAGAGGCCCTAGAGACGGAGCAACCTGTTGAGGGCCATGCTGGGCAGAGCTGTCTTCACTTAGAGCCCGGGCCCCTCTGTTTGATGTTACTTGTTTTCCCTCCGCTTGTTTTATTTTTTTTTTAATTAAAGATTTTATATATTTGACAGAGAGAGACACAGCGAGAGAGGGAACACAAGCAGGGGCAGTGGGAGAGGGAGAAGCAGGCTTCCCGCAGAGCTGGGAGCCCGATGTGGGGCTCAATCCCAGGACCCTGGGACCATGACCTGAGCGGAAGGCAGACGCTTAACAACTTGAGCCGCCCAGGCGCCCCTTCCCTCTGCTTGTTTTAGAAGCTCCAGTCCTCTCCCACTCTGGTATCTAAGCCCCTCTAGATGAAAGCTTGCCTGTGCCGTATTTTTATACACGTCATTAAAAAAAGCTCTTTCTGCAAGTACATTCATTTTTTGGATGCCTTTCCTTTTCTAAAATTGAAATCAATTAGGATTATGAGCATGTGTTTTTATCTTTTTAGAATTTATATCTTGGATATAAACTTCCTCAAGCCTAAAACTCATTATCTAATTATATGCAACATTCACTATTATAAAATCTTGGATGTTTTAAAAAAAATGGCTCCAATACAGAATATCTGCATCAATTTCTTCCTCTAGTTTGAAACACTATTAGAGTAACTGTTCTTACTGCTTCCTTCTGAAAAGAAGTATGCAAACAGTAATAGATGTTCTACTTTTTAACTACTTTACTGTATTGGAATAATGGAGATCTCTTTCAGCTGCGATTTGGCCTCTGTATCTTGCTTCTATTCTATATTGCATACGTACTACGAAGTATTTGCCTTATATTTGACCATTTTTCACTGGAACAGATCTCTTCCTCCCCCACGTATCACTTCTGTCTCCAGCTGTACTCACTCACGGCCAAGGGAACATGTTGGTGGGGAAAGAAGCAAGCATTTTGGAGTCAAGACAGACCTAGGTCTGAATACTGGCTCTCCTATTAGCTGTCACTTTGGTCAAATGATCTGATGTTTTACATTCCATTTTAAATTAATAGTTGGAGAAAAATTAATTCAGAGTAGTTGAAAGATCGTATTGAAAGCTCTTGGAGCCAAAAGTAAGGAACTCAAATGTTAGTTTCTTCTTATGTATACACCATTATTCTTTGCTTAATGAAGGAAGTGGTCACTCCTATTCCTTTCACCTTGTAGAAGGCAATCTACTGAAATAGGGCACGGAGAAAGAAAAAAAAAATCCATTGCCACTCTCATTCTCTTCAAATACACACAATTTACTTCTCTTTTAAGACTCTTATTATGACCACGGTTAAAATATGCGATATAAAAGGAAAAGCTGAACCAAAAGGTACAGGGGGGTGGAATAAGAGAAATTCATTAAATGGAACATGCCTAAAAATTTACAATACAGATTTGTTCCTTACCATTCTGCTTCTGGTTACTCTGATAGACCTAAGGCAAAGGTGTCTACAAAGACTTAAAAGGAAAACTAAAATATGAAGTACAATCCAACAAGATTTAATATACTACTAAAAATTGTTTACATAAAATGCTCACATAACTCCATTTTAAATAAAGACAAATACAAAACCATCAAACAGAAGCATACTGCCCTAACTCCAAAGGATAATTCAAGGAGAGTTCCACTGTAATTTTCCCCCTATTTCCTTAATTTATAGGCACATTATAATCACATGGTTATTTCCAGCTTTTTTGCTCATTAGCATTCCCAGCCACCCCTAGTCTAACCCTCAACCCATAGCCTGTTAATTCATGTATTGGTGGACAACATTTGAAATGCAAACATTATTTTCGCTTTCATTCTCATCCGGATTTGCTCTCTTGGAGCTGTTGTGATGGTTTCTCTTCAGGTTGGTGTACTTTGGGGTATGCAAACAATATTTAATGTCTGTATCAATCAGTATTTGGTTTCTCAACAGTGATGATGGTACCATTATCATGCTAAGATTTGAACCAAATGACAGTTGGTACAGATGTTATTCCGGCTAGCCATTCCTTCCAGGAAGCCCCAAGATTTTGTGTATACAATGTACTGAAAACCTCATTTATTTCAAAAGTAGTTCTAATGCAGAATATTTGGGTGAACCATTTTGCAGAACTCCAACCGTGATCCCTAGGGATACTACATAAGCATAGCATAGATGCCTTCAATGTGCAGCTACAGATCCACTTAAAAAATGAAGGTCTGTGTGTAAATGGGATACTGTGGGTCACCATGTTAATAGTATTAAAAGATCAAATCTACTCCCAGATTCTTTTTGGACTAAAAAGACAAGATACTAAAATCACTAGCTTTAAAAGACCATTTATTATTCTTAAATATTTACAACTCATGGGTTGAAGTATTTATCAATTTATTGCCAATAGGTTATTTGTTGGGATTTTGCTTGAAAGGGGCTTCACCTGTTATATTGTACCACTTTTATTTCTTATGGAAGAGAAGTCCAAGTTATCTTTCTAACGTTTTACATTCTTCTTTCTAGACATTTTGAACTAGCCACTTGGCTCTCTTAGATTTTAAGGATAGCCTCATTAATAGGCTTTCTAGTTTCCTATCTCTGAAAAGAAGGCCCCACTTACTTTCTTAGCTACTGCCATATAACAGTTCCTACATAACCTAGTGTGAAAAGCACAGTCCAATACAAACAGACATTGAGTGACCTCAAATGTGTATCATAGCATTCCAATGGAAAGCTATAAATGCCTACCAGTGATTCAATAATGAAGACTATGGAATCTAAGAAACACAATAATGGGAACATGGAGGCATAGCAAGGATTACTTATGAAGAAACTATCAAGGAGACCTGATATTTCCACTTAAATAAACAAAAAACCCTGTCAGGCTAGTCCCTTTATACACTAATATTGTTAGGAGATCCCAAATAAAAAGATCTTAGAGATTTAAGAAAACCACTATAAATTACTCTATAACTTATGTTTTGCATGGTTTTAAAACGTTCACAATGCTCTATTTATTTAATCTTATATGAAAATATAAAAAAATAAATATTGCCATGCATATCTTGCTGACATTTTAAAAACCACAAATAAATAACTTGAAGTGCTACCTAGAGAAATTGCTCCTGTATACTTGTTAATTATGGAGGACTCAAGCAAGTCTATTTTTATATAGCATCCTTAAACTGAAAAAGCTACAAAACAAGCCTCATTTTTAATGCCCTTAAATGATCCAAATGTAATGCTAAGGGAAAGAAAATAATACAAGCCAAAACTGGAGTGCAAACACCTTCTTTGCTGTAGGTTTTAATGGAAAAGGTTTGTGGATTAATGGGATTCCTTCCCAAGGGCATGCTGGAAACATGGAAAATGACATTAAAAAAAACTGGGAATCCTTCCTCAGGCAACTTCTTATCCTATTTTGGTTTCCTGAAACATCCTTGGTTAAGACTCTTGTGATAAAAAAGACAAGCATTTATAAAAGTCCATCAGGTTCCTCATTAAAGCTGAAGTCACACACTAGAGATAGGTGGTCTGAAGGATAATTAAAAGATGGTAGCCGGTTGGGTCCAATCTGTTCTTCAGTGAGCAAATCAAGAGCTGACCTCACACTTAGAGCATGTTTAGAATACCAGATATAATCCAGTGTATGCCGGCACTCCCCTGAGGTCCGGATCTTCCAAGTAGTATACGGAGGTTCTGACTGCCCATCAGCACTCAGCAGCTTGTAGGCACTATTCAGGTTGAGGCTGGAGGAAGCAAAATGTTTGTAGACCTCCTCTGTTGGCTCTGCATTGAAGTCCCCACAAACAATAAGGGGAATCTTAGCTCCTTGGGTGATGTTCTGCAGGTTCTGGAGGAGGTCACAGCCTTGAGCTGAGCGAAATCGTTCCCAACCAGTACGTGCTTTTAAGTGGGTGACAGCAATACAGAACTGCCGACTGGACTCCTTGCATTCTAGAGTTTGTGCAATGGCTACCTGATTGGTTTTCAATGTCATGGCCGTCAGCCTAATATTGGCACTGTTGACTAGCTTGAACCGGTTTTGGAGGAAAAACAAGGCACAGCCATCTGGTCCATTGTTGTGTTCTACATCTAGACAAGGTGACCAGGGCTTTGGGAAAAACGTGCCCTGATAGCCCAATCTACTGAGGAGTGGTTGGAAGGTGTCAAAATAGTGGTCCACCTCTTGGAGGCACAATATATCGGGCTGGTAGGCTAGGATTTCTTCTAGGATGAGACATTTCCTTTCTTCCCACTTGAGTGCTTCCACAGGGCATTGTACAAAGTTGTCTTTTCCTTCTCCAAGAGCTGAAATAAAAAAGCCAGTCAGTTGTCACAGGTACTTAGAAGTCATGGTTCTATAGCAGCTAAGTACCTGGAAGTCTCCTTCAGTTTAATACTACTCAAAACCCTCAGAATGCTTTCTCTACTTCAGATACTTTGGGTGATTCTTCTCTGTCTAAACTGTATTAACCAACCAAACTGGGGCGCCTGGGTGGCTCAGTCAGTTAAGCGTCCGACTCTTGATTTCGGCTGAGATCATGGTCTCAGGGTTGTGAGACTGAGCCCTGCATTGGGCTCTGCTCTTGAATGTGGAGCCTGCTTCAGATTTTCTCTCCCTCTACCCCTCCTGTGCTTATGTGTGTACACATACATGTGCATGCTCTCTCTCCGTCCAAAAAACCCAAAAACAAAACCTACCAGCCTAAATAACCTCTTAATATCGAGATAAGGCAAGCAATTTATTTTCTTTCATATTAAAACTGTTTCGTGTGTCGGGGCGCCTGGGTGGCTCAGTTGGTTGAGCGACTGCCTTCGGCTCAGGTCATGATCCTGGAGTCCTGGGATTGAGTCCCATGTCGGGCTCCCTGCTCTGCGGGGAGTCTGCTTCTCCCTCTGACCCTCTTCCCTCTCGTGCTATCTCTCATTCTCTCTCTCTCAAATAAATAAATAAAAATCTTTAAATAAAAAAAAAAAAACTGTTTCGTGTGACAATATTCTAGGACAAAAAAATCTTTTAATTTTTAAGTTTGAGCCTTAAACAGTGTTCTTTGTAATTCCTGAGATAGAAACTGTCAGATGAAATAAATATATTTAACTTTATATGCAAACTTTCTTTTTAAAGATTTTACTTTATTTGAGAGAGTGAGTGAGAGATCACGAGCAGGGGGAGGGGTAGAGGGAGAAGCTGACTTGCTGCTGAGCAGGGAGCCCGATGCAGGGCTTGATCCCAACACCCTGGGATCATGATCTGAGCCAAAAGCAGCCACTCAACTGACTGAGCCACGCAGGCGCCCATATGCTAACTTTTTTAAAAAAAGATTTTATTTTTAAGTAATGTCTACAAGTAATGTCACATGCTCTACTGACTGAGCCAGCCAGGCGCCCCATCTATACACTAATTTTAACCCTATAAATGAGCCATATGAAGTGATATGGAACCTATCTTAAACAGGCAGCTTTTCCTACTTATGGACGAACACACCTAGGGGAAAAAAATCTAAGATTGAAAAGTCAGGGTATATGCCCTTCTTTAAAAAGCTACCTTTGTTTCTTTTTCTTATAAATTTCAACTGCTACATGAAAGGCAACACTACAGAGAGTTCAATGATACATCTTTTTAATTCAGCAGGCCTAGGAAACGTGTTCTTTCTACCACCATAACAAAGTAATATCTTAATCAACAGAGAAGTAAAGCAATATCCCTTTGACCTCAAGTTATACAGATGCATGTGGGTGGGAATCTGGCCTCAAGAATACCCCGACTCACTACCACCCACAGAGCTCCCATTCCTTGCAGAAAGTTCTACCTGTCACCCATTCAGCAGATTGTTTCTCCCTTACAAACGCTGTCTTAGCACGGTGGACTGGGAGTTGGAGGCAACAGAAGTTTGAGGCTGATAAAAGACAGGGAGGGTCCTTTAAACATGGAAGGTGAGGTATAAATCTTGAGGGCTGGGTTTATTCCTGGAAACCGGACGGCCTTCCTTCTTACCTTCCCCTTCGGGGAGCTCCTCGTGCTGCCCTAGTCACCCCATCCTCCTACATCTCTATCTGCCCACACCTCTTCCCTCCACATAACACATCAGTGTTCCAGGCAGTCATAGCAAACTTCACAGCTCGGGTACAAAGGCATCAGGCATACCTTGGGCGAGGATGTTCCACTGCATGACTCGAATAGGTGGGTGGCTACTGGGGCAATCTGTCCTCAGATCCACAAAATCCCTCTGGAACCGGGGAGGTCGAGTGTGCAGGACAGCCCTGCATTCCTCAAGGAGTTCTTTAGGATCAATGGGCTCCAGATGTTCTGGGTCAGGTGACACCAAATATTCTGGGTGCTGGGAGGCAGCACTGCTGTTCAGTGCCTTGGCGAGAGCACTATAGAGTCTGCTCGTACCGTTTCCCATGGAACACACTACAGAAAAGGAAAGCACAATTATACACTCAGCTCCTTTTTCTGCCTTTCTTCCATTTTCACTCAGCTCAACTAGAAGATAAAACATTTACTGTCCATAGAAGCCAAGAACTCGACTGAGGGCAATGTCGCCAGGTTCATGTATGAAGCCATGTCCGCAGAGGTGGCTTAAAGGAGTTTCCAGGTTCTGACTTTCTACTACGACAGGTTGACTGAAATACTACTGTTAAAATTGGTCTCTGATTAACTAGGATAATTCTTTTAAGGGAGAAATACCTTGATCTTTATGGTCCCTTCTAATTTAGGATTTGTCTTTATAATTTATAAACCCAGTCTTATTATGAAAGCACGGCTCAACAGAATCCACGTTCCTTTTTTTCTAAATATTTTAATAAAAACTTGAAGGCCAGTTTCTAAAGAGTCAAATGTTAGAAAGCCCATGATAAGCCTGGAGAAAAGCCAGGCTGCTACTCTGGCTACCTCATCTATACAGATCGCTCTGTTACGGAAAGTAACAGCTGCGTTAAATCCGTATCCATTTCTCTTAGATGTTAACTATCCATCAGTGCTCTGGCTTTCTGTAGGACTCTGAACATCACGGAGCAATACAGTCTATAATATCAACTGCCAGATTTTTTAAGAATCCAGAAAAAGGGCTGGAGGTAGAAGGGGTGAGAGAGAAGGCTGCCCAGCGGTGCTGGGATTCTGCAAGGAGAAATGGTATGGAGGGCAGCAGGAAGCATGCCTGCTCTGCATTTTCTAGTGCTTCACTTTTTATCCTGATAGATTATAATGCACTTAGGAAAGGAGAGCACAATCTCCCATTAATTAGCCTGAGGGAAGTTCTACCTGTAAGCAGGTAGACTGCTCTTTTTTACTCTTCATTACAGTATAAATTATGGTCAAGTTTTACTGAGAATCACCTCCCAAGATTCTGTGTAGGATGAATCGTATGGAGGAATCCTGATTTCCCTGCCTTCTCTTGATAAAGACACACAGTTTTCTTATAAAATACATTACCCGGCAGGCTGATTGACTGCATCTGAAACCAGCAGTCAATCATATTCACTGTGGCAGGTCACAAAGGCAAGTCCAAATATTTACCAACAAGTGTCCTTAAACATCAAGGTCAATAAGCATGCAAGCATGCTCTCTATTGTTCCTTTTCATCCACTCAATGTGGTTGTAGTTTTCTCCCCCAGGAGGACTGCTAGATTAAGGCAAAGAAACACACCATACACTTAAGTGTACGTTCCTCTTGAAGCAAGCCTGTTCGTTCTCTCACACATACATGCGCAAATGCATGCACACACCTGTTTCCAAAGTGTCTGATCTGAATATATTAAATTCTTTTTAATCAATCTGCTTGCCTATCTGAGTACATGGGTCCAAAGGAAGAAATTTTCTTCTTGGCTGGTAGTACAACTTTGAAAATCTTTCTTCTGTACTTCTTGTTTTTAAGAAAAAAAGAAGTTAAAGGTCTTCCTGGTTGGTTTCTCAAGTGTAGTCTCTCCAGAAGAGTAGCAGCACCCCAGCTGTAAACCCACGTGTCACACAGGCAGCACAGCAAACTCACAGGGCACCACGGGCCACCTTACATGTGAAACATATGGCATGCTTGACCTAGGTCAACCTCTAAGCACACCACTAGCCGGATGTCCTTCAGTTTCAACAGGGCTGCTCCACATCTTTTTGATGTATCTTTGTCAAGCTGAGTTTTGGGTGGTTATTGTGACAAAAAGCAAGTATGTAAAAATGAGCATGAAAAAGAGAGTAATAGTGGGGCGCCTGGGTGGCTCAGTCGTTAAGCGTCTGCCTTCGGCTCAGGTCATGGTCCCAGGGTCCTGGGATCGAGCCCCATATTGGGCTCCCTGCTCGGCAGAAGCCTGCTTCTCCCTCTTCCACTCCCCCTGCTTGTGATCCCTCTCTCGCTGTGTCTTTCTCTGTCAAATAAATAAAATCTTAAAAAAAAAAAAAGAGTAATAGTGTCCAACAGGAATTTATGTATTTGAGGAGTTATGTGAAGCCAGAAAAACCATCTTGAACAGCATTTCCTTCTACAAAGTTAGGAAAACCTTCACATAAAGAGAATAAGGAACTTTAGAAAAACATCCATTTCAGACAATGAAAGCATACCAGAAAGACATGCCCAGGAACCAAATCAAAACTATCTTATTGCAAATGAGCTAAAAGTCATTAAGAAAATGAGAGAATAGCCTAAATCAGAATTAGGAAACTCAGAAATAAGGCAACAAAAGAGCATTAGGAGATAAAGCATTTGAGAGATAGTGGTGAATACTATGTGCTTACTTAAGCAAAGATCCAATATTGGGGTAACAGGAATTCTTGTAGCAGGAAAACCAATGCAAGGAAATGAAACAAATACTAAAAACTACATGTAAATTAAGAAAACTTTTGAGAGTAAAAAATTTCAATCATGCAGGGTTGAATTAAGTTCTGGAGATCTAATTTCAGCATGGTAACTATAGTTAATATTGTATTGTATTCTTGAAATCTTTTAAGAGAATAGATCTTAAGTGATCTCAACACATACAAGGTAAATGAGGTGACAGATGTGTTAATTAGCTTGGTTGAGGTAATAATTTCACAATGTATATGTATACCAAAACATGTGGTATACCTTAAATATATATACTATTTTATCTGTTAACTGTATCTCAATTAAGCTGGAAAAAAATGAAATGGTTTAAAATAAAAAAATATATAAGGTTAAAAAAAGGCATGTATCATGGATATATTTAAACATCAGATAAAGGTCTGCCTTATCTTTTTATTCTAAAAAAAAGAAAAAAAAACTGAAAAAATTACTCAAAACTACATACTGAAAAACACATCACATACCTGAGAATATCAACCCAGAATGACCAACACCAACTGGACTGTAAAGAAAAAGAAAGAAATCCCTTGGGCATCTAGGCAAAAACGTCCAAGTAACTTATAAGGAAAATAAAATTAGACTATCATGAGACTGCAACTGCAATGTTTTATGCCAAGAGAAAATGAAGGTACATATTTTAAATATATAACTCAAACTTTCTATATATGGCTCATCTATATGTGAACAAGGAATTTATATCCAGCAACACTGGAATACTGACTCCATGAGCCCTTCTTAAGGAAACTGTAGAGCAGGGCTGACAAACTGTAGCCAGAGGTATTTTTGTATAGTCCTCGAGCTAAGAATGGTTTTAAAGGGTTGTTAAGTACATAAACATGATCCTGGAGTCCCAGGACTGAGTCCTGCATCAGGCTCCCTGCTCAGCAGGGAATCTGCTTCTCCCTCTGACCCTCCCCCATCTCGTGGTCTTTCTCGCAAATAAATAAAATCCTTAAAAAAATAAACACACAGACACACACACACACACACACACACACACACACACACACACGGAATAGGATCACTTTTGGCCTTCAAAGCCTAAATGTTTACTATCCAGTCCTTGGCAGAAAAATTTTTGCCACTTCTGGAACTAAAGCACAAATTCAGAACAAAATGATCAGCAAGACTTAGATATAAGATGGGTGGTAAGCATTAATTAAACATACAGCTACTTAGAAAATCAAGTCTAAATGAGGTTGAGAGAGTACAATATATAATGGTTATGTGATCCCACAAGGAACTTATGAAGACTTAATACAACTGAAAAGGGGGGGCAGAGACCAGAATGAGGAAAATATATTCACTTAAAAAATTTCAAACTGGGGGCACCTGGTTGGCTCAGTTGGAAGAACATGCAATTCTTGACCTCAGGGTTGTGAATTCGAGCCCCACATTGGGTGTAGAGGTTACAAAAAAAAATTGAAAAATAAACTTAAAAAAATTATAAACCGTTTTCAGTGATCATAATCAGTAGTGGTAGTATTTGGGTTGTTATTCTGAAACTGTTGTGTAGATGTGAAACGAAGCAAATGGATATTCTAATTCCATCATTCTGTTGTCCTTTTTTTGGTTTAGTTTTGAAAATGCATTTACAGGCTATTAGCCACACACTCAAGGAAAACTCTTGCCAAAGCCAACTCATTTTGGACCACCAGCAGATTATTAAATTTGATCATCTTATTTGTGACTGGGCCTCTCAAAGTGTTCTGGTGGTTTTCAAAAATTAAAACTACCCTCAAAAGACAAAGCTTTGCAGCAAGAAAGATGAAGAACACACTGTAGCATGGCTAAGTAGTAAGGCCTTGAATGGGATAGGCATCCACAGACTAATCTCAGTCCTGTTCTTTTACTGTTTCGCTGTGCACAACTCTCTAGACCTGCT
This sequence comes from Callorhinus ursinus, assembly GCF_003265705.2. Lineage (NCBI taxonomy): Eukaryota > Metazoa > Chordata > Mammalia > Carnivora > Otariidae > Callorhinus > Callorhinus ursinus. The sequence goes on along the minus strand of NW_027397066.1, from coordinate 116,120,580 downwards.
TACAGACCTTTCAAATGAGGGCTTGTTAAAGGATCCTAATTTCCTCAAGAATTTTTGGGAAAAAAAAGCAGGGAGTCTGCTTCTCCCTCTGACCCTCTTCCCTCTCGTGCTCTCTATCTCTCATTCTCTCTCTCTCAAATAAATAAATAAAATCTTTAAAAAAATTAAATGCATAAAAAAATAAAGACTTTTTGGAAAAATGCATCTAGGTTACAACAGGTGGCAACTTTAAAATAACATCTCTATTATTTGTACTAGAGACATACATATTTCTATTAAGAAAACTTACACATGGGTGGCTCAGTCGGTTAAGCGTCTGCCTTTGGCTCAGGTGTCCCACATTGGGCTCTTTGCTCAGCGCGGAGCCCGCTTCTTCTTCTGCCCCCACCCCCCCCATGCTCTTGCTCTCATGCACACTGACAAAATTAAAAAAAAAAAAAAACAACTTGCACGTACCATTCCTCTATTTGAGACCCAGGATGGACAACTGCATGTGTTAACAGTACAGCTAACTCTGAACAACACAGGCTTAAACATGTGATCCAATTATATGTGGATTTTTTATAGTACAGTACTCTTAAGTGTATTTTCTCTTATGATTTTCTTAATAGCACCTTTTCTTTAGCTAGCTTTATTTTGCAAATACAATATAAAAATAACATAAAATATGTGCTAATCAACTGTGTGATATCAGTAAGGCTTCTGGTCAGCAGCAAGCTATTAGTAAAGTTTTGGGGGAGTCAAAACTTACATGCAAATTTTTGACTGTGCAGGGGAGGGGTTTAGTTCCCCCACCCTCCCTATGTTGTTCAAGAGTCAACTGTACTTAGGTATGGAATACACTGAAAATAGCCTTTAAAAAAGTTTTACTAGCACAGACCTTTTGTTCTTATTTCACTGCAGATTCATTTACCTGAGAAAGATGTCATTAGGCTCAGTTTCAAATAAGAGACTAGGTAGAGGGATATTATTAAGGAGTATTTATTACAGTCCTGTCTCTGTTGCTTAGATCTTACAGGAACTAAAGGACTGGTCCCTAAGGTGGACTAATGCAAATGTGAATATCAAGTTATGTAGTAACAAAGTGACATAGCACGTCTTCTAATACTAAAGTACCTAGGAAGCTGATTAACAAATCAACCTGTCGTATAGTGAGTCTGAATTAGGAGAGCCAGATGATTCTGAAAGATGTCTCTACCAGTCCACCTGCTCCCGCACACTCGAGGGCCCCCTATGTGTCAGGCTGTGTCCTCACAGCACACTCTGCAATTGAATCACCTCTACCTTTCACTCTCTTGGGTGTGGCCTGGGGCAAAACTCTAATCTTCATAATCTAATTTCACAGTCCTCAGGGATAATTTACCAGCAGTATGTTGATTTTACATCCTTATTTCCCTATTCTCAGAGCTTTGAAAAGGGCACTTCATACCAGTAAGATACATGTTATCTTTTCTCTCGAGAAGTTACCAAGTATTTGGGGAAAGATTAATACACATGAACTAATGAGAGAAAAACTGAGTGCTTACTAGCATATAGAGTATAGTAAGGGTTAAAACAATCAGGACAGGTAACAATAATCAGAAAGACTGTAAAAAAAAAAAAAAGACTTAAAATATGGAGCTTTAATTCCTGAGTAAACCACTTACTTGGCCCATCACAGATAGGTAGCCACCGTACTTTCTTGCCTCACTCTCCCAAACGCACGTATGCACACTGGGCACCAGACTAGTATTCTAGCCCACTGGAGGTAGATCAGTGAACAAACAGACTAAGATCTCTGTCCTCTTGGAGCTTACACTGCAGTGGGGAAATACAAGACGATGGTCATATGGTGAAAAGTGCTATGGAGAAAAATAAAGGAGGAAGAGGAAATAGGGAATGCTAGCGGGTGGGGAGTTGCTGATTTACGTGGGATGCTCAAGGAGGTCTCACTAAAAGACAGAATCTGAGCAGAGACCTGAAGGTGGTAAGGAAATAAATCTGGAAGTCTTAATGCAGATACAGTGGAAGAACATTCTGGAGAGAAGAACAGCAAATGCAAAGGCCCTGAGAAAGGAACATGCTTGGCAAGGCTGATAAACAGCAACACACGATAAAAAGATGAGGTCAGGGAGGCAGTGAGGACAGGGGGGCAGATTATATAGCCCATTGTAGTCCATTCTAAGGACGTGAGGTTTTATCTGATATGGGAAGCCACTGGAGAATGTTAAGCAGGAATAAGAATCTGATTTACATTAAAAAAAAAACCTCACTGGGGACATCTGGGTGGCTCATTTCGTTAAGCATCTGCTTTCAGCTCAGGTCAGGATCCCAGGGTCCTGGGATGAGTCCCACATCAGGCCCCCTGCTTGGCAGGGAGCCTGCTTCGCCCTCTCCCTCTGCTGCTCCCTCTGCTGCTCCCTCTGCTTGCGGGCGCACGCTGTCAGATAAATAAAATCTTAAAAAAAAAAAACCCCAAAAAACGTTACACTGTAGGGAAGTAAGGGCAGACATAGAAAACCCATTAGAGGACAATTAATAATCATCCAGTGGTAGCTCCGACAAGTGATAGCAGTTAAAGTGGCTGGATTCCGGAAAAATTCTAATTGGAGCCAATAAGTTTTAGTGATAACCTGGATATGGTTTGAGAAAGAATAGCCAAAAAAAGTCCCAAAGGTTGCCAGCAGAGCAACTGGATGAAAGTTTCAAGTACTAGCTAGGAAGATTTGATGGGGTTGGCAGAAAAGAGGAGTCTGGTAATTAGATATGACTGAGGCTTAGGAGAGAGGAGCAAACTGGAAATAAATGTTTGGGAGAAGTTAGTGGACACTTGAGACTAAAGTGAGTTGAGAGAGGAAACACGTCAAAGGACCGAGCTCTGGGGTAAATTGGGGAAGACGTGGGATGAAAATCCGAGGATGTCATGCCAGAGAAGTTGGAAAAGAAGAAAGGGAGCATGATCTTCCTGGGAACAAAGTAAAGAAAGCGTTTCGTCCTTGAAGTAGTAGTTATCTCCTGTGTCAAATGCTACTGATAGTTCAAGAAGAGTACAGACAGACCATCTGGATTTAGCAACATGAAAGACTTCAGTGGCTTTACCAACAGTGATTTCCAGTTTTTGGTGGAGTGTGGGGAAAAGAGGAAATAGGTAGGACAGAGCGGAGAAGTAATTTGAGGAAATTCTGCCCCGAAAGAGGAGAGAAATGGAGTTGTGGCTAGAGATGGAGGCAAGAGAATTTTTGGAGGCTGTTGTGCATGCCTGTTTGCTAGTGGGGGTGACACAAGAGAGGGAAAACCACTGAAGCAGGAGGCCTTGGACATGATAGGCATGAGGAAGCCCACAAAGCCTCTCCCCCAAAGCACTATAAACCTGAACAGAACTGTCAAAACCAACCATTCCAATGCTCTGGATATAGACCAAAGGCATATAGCAAAGAGAAGCTTTTATTCACAGAAGCTAGTGAACTTCAGCTAAGAACTGTGTAATCTGTGTCATTCCTGCACCGGAGCTCATCCTGCCAGCCCCTCGAGCTCTACGGGAGTATTTCAACTAGGGCAGCAAAGATACTGCATTATCAAGCCCAGGCCCTGATGGCTTTACTGGTGTGTCTTATCAAACATTTAAATATGAAATACCACTCCTTCATAAACTGCCATTTATTGTTCCCATGTACGGCTCCTCTGGAAGACAGTTTGGCAGGTTTTTACAAATTAAACACAGACTTACCATATGCCTCAAAACTCATGCCCATAGGTATTTCACCTCAGTCAACGGAAAACCTATGTTCATGCAAAAAATATGTACACAAATGTTAAGAAGCAGTTTTAATAATCACCCCAAATTGGAAGCAACCGAGAAAGGCCCTCACCTTGTGAATGGATAAACAACTATAGTACATCCTTATAATGAAACAGTATCCAGCAAGGGAAAGGAACAAGCTGTTGATTTGCAAGATATACCCAGGCAACATGGATGAATCTGAAATGCATTTTGTAAGTGAAAGAAGCCAGATCCTAAAACTTACATATTAAATGGTTCTGTTCATACGACCCTCTGGAAAAGGCAAAACTATACGGATTGGTAGCTGCCAGAGGATGGGGGTTGCGGGGGAGCAGTGGCTGACTAAGGGAGTTGAGGGTGACGGAACTGCTCTGTACAGTACTAGGGTGGTAGATACACACCCTACACATTTGTCAAAATCCATACAGCTGCCCATCAAAAAGAATGAACTTTAACGTGTACAAACTGAAAACCAGAAGATGGAATGATCTCAAAACGGAGTGCAGATTCTGACAAATGAATCTATTACAAATGTATGGCAATCTCACAAAAGGGGTTCATTAAAAAAGGAGCTGTGACCTGAGTAATTTTGGAAAACAGCGTTTTAATGGAAACTATCCAACTCAAGACTAAAGGAACTGTAATTAGTTAGTAAAGTTTCTCACAGGGGTAGTAGGTGTTAACAATTCCCAAACTGCTTCATAACATACTGGGGTTGAACAAGTGAAAGGACAGTAGATGGTGCAAGCCATATTTCTCACTGACAGAGAATGAAGTTACAGATAATAGGTAAGGAAAAAAGGCTAGAACGAATCATGTGGTACTGAGCTAGAGTCAGAGAGGTCAGGATGAATTCATGTTTCACTTGCTATGCACACAAATATACAGATACAGAGCTAATTACAGATATGTGCATTGTAGGAATGGTTTTCCACTTGCTGTCTGCCATTAGCTAACCATTTAGCTATCTCTGCCATCTACCTACCTGCTTTTCTTCCCATGCCACAAACATACATCTTATATGTCCAGGATTATTGTGAGGATAAAAATAAAGACAGGAGGGGCGCCTGGGTGGCTCAGTTGGTTAAGCGACTGCCTTCGGCTCAGGTCATGATCCTGGAGTCCCAGGATCGAGTCCCACATCGGGCTCCCTGCTCAGCGGGGAGTCTGCTTCTCCCTCTGACCCTCTTCCCTCTCATGCTCTCTATCTCATTCTCTCTCTCAAATAAATAAATAAAATCTTAAAAAAAAAATAAAGACAGGAGTCTAAAACTTTTCAAAAATATTTTATTTATTTATTTGCCAGAGAGAAAGCGAGCACAAGCAGGGGGAGCAGCAGGCAGAGGGAGAAGCAAACTCCCCGCTTCTGATGAGGCACTCGATCCCAGGACCCCGAGATCATGACACTTGACCGACTGAGACACCCAGGTGTCCCTAAAACATTTTTTATAAAACCATTACACCTAGGAATTTTGCTTGGGCTTATTTATTTATTTTTGGCCCAAGGTGGTCCTCATGCCTTGTCTAATCACTCCTCAGCAGATACTGCATTTCTGCAGTGATGAACACTTTTAAGTTAAAAATGTCATTTCACATGTTACCATGTGAACATATAGAATAAATGCACATATTTATATACTTATATGTATAACTTGTAAGATACATATTTTAAGCCAGTCAATGTAAAAATTCATGTGACAAAGCCAACATTCCCAACTCAGTACACACCTGTGGCATCTCTAATGGGTTTCACAAAATTACTTTTTCTACAGTAAGTATGTGCTATACTTCCTATGGTATTCCCTTTCATTTTTTAAAAATGCTGGTCTTGACCCACAGAAATTCAGTTTACAACCCACTAATGAAACTATTCTAGTAGCAGTTTTCTGAGAGTACAGATATGGACCCTTGGGGGTGTCTGAGACCCTCTCAGAGGTATGCATGGCCAAAACTACTTTCATAATAATACTAAGACACCACTTTCCCTTTTTACCGTGTTTGCTATCTGTTTTACCCACAAACGTGTTAAAACTGCTGCTGCCTTAGCATGAATCAGGCACTGGCATCAGACTCAACAAGTAGCCATAGTATTCTTCACCACCACACACTCTCAGTTTTAGAAAAGTCAGTTTTACTTAAAAATGTCCTTAATGAGGAAGTAGTATTTTTGTTAAATCTGGAACCTTAATGACATGTCTTTTTAATATGTGACAATGGAAGATACACATAAAGCACTTTGGCTGCATACCAAAATACAACATCTTATAGAAAAGCACTAGGGTTGCAAAATGAACTAGCCCCTTTTTTGCATGGAACACCATTTTTGCCCAAAGGTAAACCTGACAAACTGTAGTTAATCAGATATGGAAGAATATCAGGTATTTTCACTGAAATGTATTAAGTGAGCCTGTCACTTTAAGGAAAACAAGACTGTTTTTGTGTCAATGATAAAAATTTTCAAGGGAAAACTTTGGAAAACTTTTATCTGCCATCAGGAGCAGGACAGGTTCCCAATAACTTAAAGACTTCTGACAAGATGGGTAGTATTATTAACTAATGCTGTTTTCTGGTATTGTATATTTGAAAGATCTGCATAGCCCAGTTAACCAACATTCTCCAAGTGACCGATACAAAATTATTCATGGGTAAAAAAATCCATTCAAAATACCAGACAAATCAATTGATTTTAAATAAGTCACAGAATACAAAAAGTTCATTGATAGGCACCAGATTCCATGTTGCAAATAACTAACATAGAATCTACCACAAAGTATATTTACAATGATCTAAAAACGCTGTTAAAATAACTTTTTCCAACTACATTATCTGTGAGACTGCATTTTCTTCAAAGACTTTAACCAAAACAATATATCACAACATATTGAATGTAGAAGCAGATATGAGAATCCTAGCAGTCTCCTATTAAGCCAGACTTCAGGAGATTTCAAAAAACGTAAAACAATGCCATTCTTTTAACTAATTTCTTTTTGTTTTGGAAAATATAGCTACTTTTCCATAAAAATGTTATTTATGTTAATATTGATTTTATTATACTACATGTTCTTTCTAACATATCTATCGATATGCATATGAATACATAACCCACATAAACAAAAAGTTCTTTGGGTCCCCCTCAAAATTTTTTAAGAATGGGGTGCCTGGGTGGCTCAGTTGGTTAAGCGACTGCCTTCGGCTCAGGTCATGATCCTGGAGTCCCGGGATCGAGTCCCACATCGGGTTCCCTGCTCAGCAGGGAGTCTGCTTCTCCCTCTGACCCTCTTCCCTCTCGTGCTCTCTATCTCTCATTCTCTCTCTCTCAAATAAATAAAATCTTTAAAAAAAATTTTTTTTAAGAATGTAAAAGGATCCAGAGAGTAAAAAGTGAGAATTTCTATTCCAGATCAACGATCTTTTAAGTGTGGACATCCTGTTCTGGGGGACATGAAATAAGGCAATCCCCTGGGAAGAAAATGAGAACTTTTTTATCTTAAAAAAAAGAAAAGAAAAGACAAACAACAGATTGAAAGCAGACAAGTATATAATTCATATGAACACAGAGCACATACGTAAATTTGTTTTAAACTGGCAGAGCATACAACCACAGAAGCTGGGAGGTCACTGCTGTAAAGCTACCTCCATGCTTCTCCAGAGACTACAACTATCCCCGAATCAGGGATACTCTTCCCTTACCTCTGTCTTTTATTTCTGATATCCAACCTAGATTTTTCTATACTTCAAAAATATTCTTTTCATAAAGTCATGAAACCAGAGGAATCAGAAAGGATTTGGGGAAGTCCCAATACATTTTCTTCCCATGCGTTCGGTTTTTCTTTTCTGCTTCTACTCCCAAGAACACACAAGCTTACTTAGTTATTTCTCAAGGCTGTATTTTCTAAAACTTTCTGGTATCATATAGACATCATGTCAAAACAAGTGCAAAATCCCAAGCTAGGGAATTAAGTAAAAGTGAACACTAAAGACTGCACATATTATTTTTGTACTTGAAACAGTGCCAACCAAGGCTGAGACCCACGTAAGGACTGCAGTGTAGTAAGGCTATGTAAATTTGAAAACAAAAGAAAGCAAAGATTATGGGGCACCTTTCTTCCCTCCCCCACCCATCCTAAAAATGATGCCAGTGACAGCTAAGGATTACTGAAGACTTAACATGCACCATTTACAAATTCTGCCTGTTTTGACTGCATTTTCAATTAAATCTCATTACAAATCCTAGAAGCCAGCTACTCTATGAGGAAGTAACTTAGTAACCATTCTCATTGTTTCTCACCCATTTTTGAAAAAAAATAACCTAAAGTCCTTATGAGGTTGTCCAAAACGAAAAAACATGTTAGCGGGGCCTATGGTGGTTCCATGTGTGCTAAGTGTGTTTGTGACAGGATCAAGTGTGCTTTCCTTATCGAGGAGCAGAAAATCTTTGTGAAAGTGTTGAAGGCCCAAGCACAGAGTCAGAAAGCTAAAAAAATGAAGCTTTTTTGGGTAATAAAAAAAACAGAAGGCTTGAAAAAAAAAAACCAAACATTTTTATCTTTTAGAGTATGAACCAATTTTAAAAAAATCTTTCCACACATAAATACATGTCCGATTCCCAGATTTCAAGCCATCCTACTTAACTAAGGTTTATGCCGTAAAAGGGGTTGCTATATGTAGCCTTGAAAAAAAAATCCAAGGTTCAGAACAGCTCAACATCCAAAGCCAATTTTCTCCAGCGAGACAGCACAAATAATTCATCCCCATGGTAATTAAGATATTGAAAAGTACAAAATCTTGACAAAACCTCTGTTAAACTTTATTCGGCACTCATACTGGCTTCTAGGTCTATTTTACATGTATTTGGATATGGGTATTTTTGATTTGACCCCATATTGTATTTTTTTCCCCCAAAGTTCATTTCTTTCCCCAGCATTTACTAGGAAAAGTATCAGCCATCATCCTCAGTGTGATACACATTATATAATTTATACAGGCAATAGGCAGATCAAAATAGCTTTATTTATGCTTAGCTATGATTTAACAATACCACTCCAATCCCCTGCCTTTTCTTTCTATAAGCATATTTCCATTTCCATTTAGAACTGGATGCCTTCATTCCTTACATTAATACCTCACTGCTATTTTACTTTATAGGAATAAATAACTCTTCCCTCCCTCATAATAGCCTTTAAAGATTTGCCAGAGAATTGAGATTTAGATTCCTTAAATACAGTAGTAATATGTAAACATCCCCTCCTTTAGTCATCTCTTTCCTAGAAAACAGAGCAATAAGTAGGCTAATCACTAAAATATAGAATACATGTTTATATCACCAATTATACATACTTTTGAAGCAATAGGCAGACCACAATATAAGTTCCTAAGAGTGCCAACCATCAGAGGGAAATGACTAGGGTTTAATGAAACACTTTCACACCAATAATCAGAATGCCGGACGAGAATCCTAACAGTTGAGTCCCAAACTGACAGGGCCTACCATTCCAAGCAGTCCTAACAGTACTTAGAAATCATACCAGAAAGACATCTCTCCACATAATGGGTCTCTAGTTACCCAGCAGTTGCATACACTGCAGTTTGCCCAAACAATTTCTCTCACAATTAGTTTGAACTTAGTCTCCTGAAACTGTGGCTTGGCCAAAAAACGCTGATTAGACACCAAAAACTAAACAAAAACCAGGATAATCTGCATACACACCTGGGAAGCTGCTGGAGCTGACCAACCTCGGCCCAAGGAAAACTCAAAGCGCACAAAAACTGTAAACGACAGACGTCACAGGAAGGCATCATGGAAACAGCAATCCTTTGCTGCCATCTACTGGCCATGTGTTGAACCACCTCAGAAAGTTACATCATTGTAGCAAGCAGATTTTCATTAGGCTTCTTAGAGTTCCTGAATAAAGGTAGACACCTTCAAGACAAATGAGTGGTAATACCCACAAGATAAGCAACATAACCAGCTTGGATGCTGGGTATGAGGTATATTTATTTAATATTTATTGAAGAAATCAATAAATAAAGATTTTTAGCTTCCCTGCCTGCACAGCTTTGTGAATCAAGCCCTAGTGGCTCTCTCTTCCTTCCACCTGGCCTGCTTCTCTTACTTAAGTTGTCCTTGACATTTGAACTACAAATGCTGTCCTTTACTTATTAAACTGTAAGTTCCAAGAGGACAGGGACTGTGTCTACCTTGTTTACCATTTCCTCAAATACCTAGACCGGTACCTTTAAAAATGTTGATAAAAGATGCTGAAACTTTACTCTAACACTGTGTGCTGACTATACTGGAATTAAATAAATAAATAAGAAAGAAACGATGCCAAGAGACAGCAAAGTGCCAAGGAACCTGTCAAACACTGACAGGGGAACCGCCCCTTACACTGGAAGAGTAGAGCACTTCATGGTATGCTGAGCACTTTTACTTGTGATACCTGTTACTCTCAAGAACTCCTTGGCTCTTTCACAGATGAAGACACTGAGGTTCAGAAGTTCAAGTGACTTGTCCCGAATCACTATGAAAAGTAACTATCTTTCTAGAATTTTGTGAGACTGCAGTTGGCGCTGCCCTCGCTCTGCGTTAGTATACAGGTCCACCTAGTAAATGCACATAAGCACCTTCAAATTTTGTATATGACCGTGGACATGAAGTACATTAATTCCTGGATCCTGGATTCTAGGTGCCAATTTAGGAAGATACCATTTTCTGGTGAGGATTAAATATTTTAGTCACTGTCCAGTCTTCAAATTTGTTATTGAGCATCACGGATAAATGTGACAGGCATGCACAGAGCACTTAGCTATCAAGTATGTTAGTACGTGAAAGTCCTATGGCCAAAGCCTCAACTTTTCTCAGTAACATCAGGCTACAGTTCAGCGGAAGCAAAAACAGTCTTCAACCCAGGGACTCAAGTTAGGCTGGCTTGTGTCAAATCCCAGCTCCTCCTTTTACTAATAAGATCCTGAACAAGTTATTCACCTTTTTTGTGCCTCAATTTCTACATCTGGGGATCACTCTAATTTACTTCACCAGGTTACTGAGAGGATTGAGTTAAACTAGATATACCTAGTAATCCTAAGTGGTCAGTTAAATGTTAGCTTTTCTATTCTATTTAGCGAAGTTCACTTTGTGTTTAAAGAGAAGGCTGTTTGTTAACATCTGAGAGCCCGGCATATGCCATACTATTTCCAAGTATTTTCATTACTCTTTACAACAATCCATCAAGTAGGTATTGTAGTCATCATTTGATAGAAACAGATACTGAGGTTAAGAGATTAGTACACAGTTTTTCAAGACTGCACAACTACTGAGCGGTCTGGCCTCGGAGAAAAGTTACCTGCACCTTGGACTGCTGCTCATCAGCATCTCCGACAGGACTGACAGGACAACTGCAATGGTGCCTTGCCAGGGCACACACAGGAATAAACAGAGGTCAAATTCCACCTTCTCCATCTGCCAACGTCACTGCCAACACGGCACACATTGGCATGGCACAAAGTGTACAAAGCAGTGTAACAACCTGCATGGCCTTACTAGAGATACCAAGTGAAGGTCATGACTCTCAAACTAACGTGTCTAAAAATACAAACACCTAGACACAGTGTGACAATCCAAACGACCTTTCTTCACTAGGCAGCAGTCACACACTAAACAAGAATGCCAAAATGTTTTCCAGGCTGAGCCATACCTTCAGTCATGTCAGATTCATCTAGAAAATACCACTAAGGAAAAAGAAATCCCTCCACAATCAAAGCTTAGGTTAACTGTTTTAATTGGTGCTCAACTGTTGGTTGACCAACCATTTCTATAAACTGGGTTTTTCTAGCATAATGCTCTGAAGTGAAATGTGAAAAGGTAGAAACTGACAGAATCTGGTGGGACAACTGCTCTCCACTAAGACATTAAGTCTGTGTTACTACATGATGCCCAAGAAAATGGTCCATTTTTACAGTTATGAATGGAAACATGAAAGCTAAAAGGAAAAAAATCTGCTGATAGTACAGACTTTTTACCTTGTGATCAGGAGTCCACCAACTACAGCCCATGAGCTGCATCTAGCTGGCACCCTGTTTTGTGCTGCTGGTAATCTTGCACATTTTTTAATGTTTGAAAAAAATTTCATGACATGGGAAAACTATATGAAATTCAAATTTCAGGATCCATAAGCTTATGTACTGTCTAGGGCTGCTTCCACACCACAACGGCAGAGTTGAGTAGCTGTGACACAGATGTATGTCCCACAAAGCCTAAAATATTTCTTACTTTACAGCAGAAGTTTGCAGACCCCTGTCCTAGATTATGCTGAAATGAAATTTTACAGCCACTTTGTATATATTTCACAAAACCAATGGAAGATTTTCAGTCACTTGAAATAGGGGAAAACAATTTTCACATATAAATTTCCATGGCCTGCCTTGAATAATTAAGGCACACACAGGAAAAGAATCATCTTTCACAATCTGAAGTGAAATTGTTAACAGCTTTAAAATCTCTATTCCTGGGACGCCTGGGTGGCTCAGTCAGTTGGGCGTCTGCCTTCGGCTCTGGTCATGGTCCCAGGGTCCTGGGATCAAGTCCCGCATTGGGCTTCCCGCATTGGGCTTCCCGCATTGGGCTCCCCGCTTGGCAGAGAGCCTGCTTCTCCCTCTGTCTGCCACTCCCCGCTTGTGCTCTCACACTCTCTCACTCTCTCTCTCTGGCAAATAAATAAATAAAATCTTAAAAAAATAAAATCTCTATTCCTACCACTCATTTTTAAAAATGGGAATTGAAACAAATAATTTTAAAAAATGGTAATCGGTATGTTACACTTGATAGGTCACCAGGTATGAAGTAGAACATACATTCACTCTCTCCTTCCTAAGAGCTTTCAGGAATAAAGTATGTGTATTCAAATTTTTAAAAAGAATGAAACAATAATATGGGAAGACAAGAAAGGACGCCATCAATGGGCCAAAAATTTGGAAGAAGTACAGGAGGGTAGAAACTGACAGGTTTGCATTAGCAGAGAAATCAGAGTGGAGGAAAATGTAGTATAAGTTACCAAAGGTCCATTAAATACAGTTCTTCCCAAGGGAGCTCTAAAGAAACTCCAAGCTGAGTCAACAGACAAAGGGCAGGAGAAGCTGAGGGGCAATTGTTAGGGTAATTCATTCAACTATGACTTCTGAAACAGCTGTGCTAGTTACCCTACTACCCCTCTCAGACAGAAGCCAGCAAGGGTGGCTTCTGCCTGTGGGATAGAACCAGAGAATGCTTCAAAGAAAAGTGGGATATATGCCTTGGAAGGGCTACCAAGGGTGACAGATCTAAAGGAAAAGCAGACCGGGGGCGCCTGGCTGGCTCAGTCAGAAGAGCATGAGACTCTTGATCTTGGGGCGGTAAGTTTGAGCCCTATGTTGGTGTAGAGATTACTAAATAAATAAATAAATAAATAAATAAAAACTTGGGGGAGAGAGAGAGAGAGAGAAAAAAAGAAAGAAAAGCAGACCAGATCAAAGTCTAACTCTGACCTCAAGAACATTTAAAAAGTTCTTGATAGAACTTAAAAGTTCTTTAAATAGAGTTCACTCTATTTAAAAAGTAGTGTGAGGAGTTACACAGATTAGCAAACAGAAGGCTTCCTAGCTTTGGCTAGGAAGGCCTCCAGCCTGCTCCCTCCTAGGGGAGCCTACCTGTCCACCCACCGCATAACCCTCCCACTTACAGAACACATAAACTGCTCTCCCCCTTACGAGAGGCCTGTGGGAGAAACAGGCACACATATCTCCATATCTTTAAAGCTACAGGAGAGGGACGCCTGGGTGGCTCAGTTGGTTAAGCATCTGCCTTTGGCTCAGGTCTTGATTCCTAGGTCCTGGGATTAAGCCGGCGACCGCCCCACATCTGGTTCCAGGTCCCTGCTCACGGGGAGACTGCTTCTCCCTCTACCTGCCACTCCTCCTGCTTGTGCTCTCTCTCTTCTGACAAATAAATAAAGCTACAGGAAAGTAATATGGACACAAAAAAAGAATAGGAGTCTATCAAAAAAGGCGTACAGAATTAGAAAATGTCTAGACATTTAAAATGACTGCAAAATAGAAATATTCAGAAAAAGTCACAAAATGGAGAGGAGATAAAGACATTAAAAAAAGAGAGAAGAGACACAGAAGATAGATCCACATGGCCATCTGTCTAACAGGAGTTTAAGAACATGAGAATAAGAGATGACAGAGTTGATAAAATTATTCAGAAGATTTTTATTAATGGGCATGTGTTACTCCTATAATTTTCTAAAAACTTAATTTAAAAAATCATCATGACTTTTTTCCAAATAAAATTCAGAATGATGAACCATCTGAAAGAGAAACTAATTCCCGAATATGTCTCAGCAAAACTATTTGACCTATTAAGATTTGAAACTTCTTTCAGCAGTCTCTCAATAATGGTTGATATCTATGACAGCAAAACATAAAAAGGAAATATAAAACTATTATATTCAAGGTATCTTTAAAATCTGCAAACTAATTTACTTTGTACCCTGACACAAGTGTATCTGTAGACTGGCAATGGACCTGCTCAAGGACTGGAAGCTCAAAGGGCTGGAGGAAAGGAAGACAGTGGGAGCAGGAGGAGCAGACTAAAGGACTCCCTGGACATCCTACTGCAACAATTCTTTACTGTAATTTTGTCTCACTGTAACTTTTACTTTGGTGGACTTCTCATACTACTCCAATTCTGAAGATGGAGTAAAACTGGCTTTAAAATTTTCCTTTCGGGGTGCCTGGGTGGCTCAGTCGGTTAAGCATCTGACTCTTGATTTTGGCTCAGGTCATGATCTCAGGGTCCTGAGGTTGAGCCCTGGGCTCTGAGCTGGGAGTGGAGCCTGCTTGAGATTCTCTTTCCTTCTGCACCCCCCTTCCCAAGCTCTCTCTCAAAAAAAAGTGTACATATACATACATATGTATTATACATATATACACATATACATATATACACAAATATATAAAAATTTTCCTTTCTGCACAATCCCTCATAATCCAATAGCAGAATCTAACTTTTGGAGGCATGGGAATCAATGCATTGGTAAGAAACTTCTAGCAGGCTTCTGTGCATTTAGTAAAACAGATCTCCTCACTGGCTGGCTGTCCACCTGTGTCTGTGGTAAGTGGCTGTCTGGCTGCACTGTGTATCAGAATCACCAGATGCTCAGTCCCCATGTTAAAATTCAGAAGATCTGAGTGGGCCCAGGCATTTGTTGATACTGGATGGAAAAAAAAGTATTTTTTGGGGGGGGCATTCAAATATGACAGTAATAATTTTCTTTATTCCTCTTTCCCCTGAGCACTCCTGCCCACATCCCTGACACAGAACTCATGGTAACCAGTACGTTAAGTGTTGCTTTGACACCACGTGGAGACAGCGGACAACTAAAATTATCCACTTGAGGTCTTACTCCTTCCTGTGGGAAGGCTGGTTTTGCCTATTCTTTTAAGATTTATTTTAGAGAAAGAGAGGAGTGCTTACAAGCTAGCAAGTGGGAGGGAGGGGCAGAGGGAGAGGCAGAGAATCTCAAGCAGAACCCATGCTGAGCGAGGAGTCCAATGTGGGGGGTGTTCAATCATATGTCTCTGAGATCATGACCTGAGCCGAAACCAAGAGACGCTTAACTGAGCTACCCAGGCGCCCTGGTTTTTGCCTATTCTAACAATAAATCCCAAAGGTTTTAACTGCTTTTCATGAAAGTACAAGTGAGTTTAGTATGAAGCCAAATACCCGTGCACATCATCTTTGAATTTCTCAGTATTTATTCAAGTATATAAATCCTGATTAGAATTTAAGCAAATACAGATGCTTCCTCACTTCCTCCTCCTCCAAGAAATCAGAAAATAATTGCCTCACATCTTCATTAGTAGACATCATTGAAACCTACGTGGTATTATATTTACCCACCTACCCACTCCCAAAGTTGTACAACTACACTGATCCACATCCAGTACAATGTCAGTCTCAAGTTTTCCTCACTGAACACCAACTCCTTCCCTTTCATAAAGCCTGCTTTTGTTCAGGTAAATGTTCTTGCTCAGAGGCCTCCTAAACTGCGTTGGGGCCCAAGCTCAAAGACTTTAACACTCTTCCAGAATCCTCTCCCAAACTTCCCAGAAATAAATATCTTTGGAAAGAGGAGTGGAACTTGTAAAATACTCCCCCAAGTTTTTCAGGAAGAATCACCCGGGGCACTTGTTAAATATACAACTTAACCAGGCTTCTCCTGGAAGTAACTGACTGAAGTACATAAGTGAAAGACAAGAAACCTGTATTTTAACAAGCATCCCAGATTCTGGAAGTACCTCTTTTTCTAATGGTGTTCATCACTGCTCCCATACCTGCCACCTTCTCACATGGTCTCTCCCTGCCTGTCATCCACCGTGCTCCCTTCCATGGATGTACCCACCTTTTACCTATTCAAAGCAGTTTTTTCCAATGAATCCAGCCACACTGATTTCTTTCTTCTCAATTCCTGCCACACTTAGTCATGTGATACAATATTTGACTTTTTAAGTGCACTGTCTTCAATAAAACTTGTGGATTGAATGATAATAATTTTTTTTCTAGGTAAAGTCCAGTGTTGAGACATCAAGCAGGATTAAATGATTTACAAATGTTCATATATTTTAAGTGTGTTGAATGTGATTCTGAAGCCATGGTTATTAACTCAAACGCCCCCAATAGCTTACTACTTAAACTCTTAGCACTGAATGCCACAGGAAAATACCTTAGTTCTCCCACAAGGAAAGCAATTTATTCTGTAGAAACTTGATAATTACAAGCTTCTCTCTCATTACATTTCTTCTCTCTCATAAACAGCTTACTCACAGAGTTAAGGGACATACTAAATAAAGCTGCCTCCTGAAATTAGCTGGTATTTGCTTTTAAAATTGTACCAAGAATAAAGCAACATGTTCCAGTGGTGGTGAACAGTAATTCAGCCAACTCTTAATTATATGAGGAGGAGGGATCTGGAAGACAGCACTTAAAAACCCACAGATGAGGGTGCCTGGGTGGCTCAGGTGTTAAGCGTCTGCCTTCGGCTCAGGTCATGATCCCAGGGTCCTGGGATCAAGTCCTACATCGGGCTCCCTGCCCGGGGGGGGGGGGGGGGCCTGCTTCTCCTCTCCCGCTCCCACTGTTTTGAGTTCCTGCTCTCTCTGTCTCTGTCAAATAAATAAATAAAATCTTTAAAAACAAAACAAAAAAAACCCCACAGATGACTCCCGACTGCATTTCATCTAGTACAGTAACTGTGGCAATTGCTGCTTCTTTATGGGGGTGCTGTCCTTGTGTGAGAAAAGATTAACAAAACACTGAGATTGTCTCCAAGTTCCCCTTTAAATTCTAATAACCTAGGATTTGATGACTGCACTCATCTTTCCAGTAACCTTTGATTGCCAAGGGGCGTAAGTCAGGAAGGAAAGATTATCAAATGCAGTCAAGGGTCAGGACTCATTACCTACTCCCAGCCTCTCAACAACAGACTCTCTTGGAGGGAAGAGTAGCTTTCAGCACCTGATGACATCTCTTGCCAGATGTCTAAACTTTGGGACATATAAGAATAATCTGAAATCTGGGGCCCACCAATAACAAGTCTATTAATAGGTCTATAGCAGGATCCATTAATCTGCATTTTTAAAAGCACCTAATGCTGGTTCTGAGGGTCTTTGGAAAACATTTTACAGTTTCTTCTCTCACTCTGTTGCATCCATGCTTCATGCTTTTCCCTTTCTGCTCCTGCCTTTTCCCAAATAAAATGTTTTAATTTCTTTCAATCCTAACCATGTTTCAAGGCTGAGCTCAAATATCAACCATCTCTTGAAGGCTAAAAAGATCACCTTTGCTGAAAGGGACTTCCCAATCTCCAGCACCCTTGGGCCATGTGCAAGCTTTAAGAGAAGAAAAGGTGTTTCATTTCATTAAACAGTTATTTTTTTTTGTGCAAGCTCTTCTCTCTTGTTAGGGAGTAAACTTTGTAAAGGCAGACTAAGGCTCACATTCTTTTTTTTTTTAAGATTTTATTTATTTATTTGACAGAGAGAGATACAGTGAGAGAGGGAACACAAGCAGGGGTAGTGGGAGAGGGAGAAGCAGGCTTCCCACCGAATAGTGAGCCCGATGTGGGGCTCGATCCCAGGACCCTGGGACCATTACCTGAGCCGAAGGCAGACGCTAAATGACTGAGCCACCCAGGCGCCCCTGAAGGCTCACATTCTTTTACCTCCTATAATAAAGCACCTACAGTGTGTGAGGCATTCTGCAAAAACTTCTTCAATGAAGGTCAAGCAATAAGCAAATGAACGTATTCACATGTTTCTTCTAACAAGCAGCTGAAGCTAAAACTGCAGGAAAAAGGAAAATTGCCTAGATTTTGTAGTAACTAAGTTTAATTACCATAAGTCTTTCAATTTCTTTATTTGTAAAACTAGGGTTTTCAGAGACTTTTAAAAAGTTCATTAAACACCTTTCTGTGTCAAAAGCCTAACATTCCAGGGCGCCTGGGTGGCTCAGATGGTTAAGCGTCTGCCTTCGGCTCAGGTCATGATCCCAGGGTTCTGGGATCGAGGGCCGCATCGGGCTCCCTGCTGGGCGGGGAGCCTGCTTCTCCCTCTGCCTCTGCCTCTCTCTCTCTCTCTGACTCTCATGAATAAATAAATAAAAAAGAAAACATTAAAAAAAATAGAATCTCTTAGGTCAATCATTTAAAAAAAAAAAAAAAGCCTAACATTCCAAATGCTCTATCTAACCGGACCTTTTTTCCTCAGCACAGTTATCCGCCATCTGTGTTATACAAGCTATCTATATTCCCAAGATGTACCTACTGACTACCTTGGCCTGAGGGACTCTTGAGATATGAGCTGGTACAGGAGACACCAACTGGTTTTCTTTTTTACTTCTCCCACCTCAAACCTAACAGCGACCTGTTGAAAATTTCCCGCAAGAAAGAACACTAACAGTTATTAGGTGGCACCCATTCTAACGGCTATTTCACAATGTGCCAACTTCCTATAAAGCTGCCACAGGGGGAAGAAAAGAAATCCTGGGAATAGGAACAGTGTAATTTCATGTAATGAATGTGTTCATCGCAGAATAAAAACCAAAAAGCCAAAAAATCTGAATAGGACTGTCAAGTCCACCCTTTCTAAAGAATATGGAGTTTAGGGGCGCCTGGGTGGCTCAGCCGTTAAGCGTCTGCCTTCCGCTCAGGTCAGGATCGAGCCCCGCATCGGGCTCCCTGCTCCGCGGGAAGCCTGCTTCTCCCTCCCCCACTCCCCCTGCTTGTGTTCCCTCTCTCGCTGTGTCTGTCAAATAAGGAAATAAATCAATAAATCTTAAATAAAAAAAAAAGAATATGGAGTTTAGAGTCTAAGTAACCAGGTGAGCCACCCTAATTTTAAAAGTACGTCTTAGCCTAACCACCCACCAATAATAATCTGAGAAGAGTTTAAAGTCTTAGTTCCAACTCACTTTTAGATTATCACTTTCATTAATAAAAGAAAGCCACATTGTTCTTTCTACTGCTCAATTTGTCCTAATTAAATTAATCCAAAACTTTCTTAACAAAATGTAGTTGTTTATAATGTAGGATGGTTAGACGAATGTCTTGAACAGCAATAAGCTAACTTGAGCACAGCCAAAATGCACCTTTAGTGTGATGAATTGCCAGTTTTGAAAGAGAACCTTCATTTTAAAAAGTATCATTGATTTGTAATAATTTGTGGACACGGTAATGTGTCTTCAGGCAGAAACGGAGGTAGCAAAAAAGGGAAAAGTCCAGGGTATGTGATGTATAAAATTGGCTCTTGACAAGCGAAAGGCATCACCTATAAAAGATCTTAACCCAGGTATACAGGACACAGATTGACGAAGTAGTAAGAGCGGAAGGCTCCGAAAAAAATCCAAATAAATGTAAAACAAGTCAATGTGTGTTACTATACGATTAACATGACTTAAAAAATCGTAACATCTAAATCATACAAAAGCTACATGATCAAAAAATATCATTTTAGGTGACTTTTTTTTATACAAAATTTCCATAAAACAGACACAAGTTAACTTGCGGCCTTGGAAGGGGCAGGTTTAGCGTTAAGTCAGGAACGCGAAATGCCGAAGGCACCGCATCCAGGGATCAAACGGGACCCTGAAGAGTGTTCCAGTTCTTACTGGATGTGATGCTAAGCCCCAGATAGGTAGGGGAAGGGGAAAGCGGAAAAAGGAGGAGGAGGAGAAGGAGGAGGAGGAGGAGGAGGAGGAGGAGGAGGAGGAGGAGGAGGAAGAAGAGGAAGAGGAGGAGGAGGAGGAGGAGGAGGAGGAGGACCCGCTTCCCGGCCCGACCCCACACCCCAGCCGCCCGGGACCTCCCATTCATTCCGCGCCGTCTCCAGGTGGCGGCCGCGCGCGCGGGCGGTCGCGTCGTTCTCCGCCCGGCACCGTTTACTCACCTGTTTGGGAACACGACCTCGCGGCGCCCGAGGCCGCTGAGGCCGCCGCCAGGAGCCGGGGGGACGCGGGCCGGGGGGCGGCCGCGGGCGGAGGCGACTGGCGGCGCAGCCCGGGGGTGGTCAGGCGGCGCAGGCCGGACGCGTCTCTCTGCAGCAGGGCGGAGCAGAGCCGCCGCGGGCTCTGATACATGCCGGGTGCCGCCGCCACAAACGCCGAGGCCCCTCACGCGCCGGAGGAACGGAGCCGGGCCGAGGTCGAAGCCGGCGAACCGAACAGACTCGGGGGCCGTCCGAGCGGATGCTCTCAGGGTCCTCGTCGCGCGGCCGAAGCCTAGGGGCAGTCTTGGGCAGACCAGTCCGAGAGGGAGACGCGGGAGCAACAGCAGCTGCGGTAGCAGCGGCGCCGTCTGCCGCGGGTTGGCGAAAGCTGGAGGGTAACCGGCGAGCGCAGCGCGCTGACAAAGCGGGCGCGACCAAGCGAGACCGGGGGGGGATCCGTGGGACCGGACCCTGGCGCGACCAGGCTGGGATTCCCGGACTCGGGGTGATACTACTTCGACAGGAAGGAGATATTAAGTTTTTTGTAGGGTGGAGGCTGTAGGAGGTCTAAGGTAGCAAGTATCTGTTAGAGGGTTTTAAAGAAATGGAGCCTCCCCTTCCGCTGGCTGGAATGGAAGCGCCCACAGGCTGAGAGTCCCGAGCCCGAGACCGTTCAGGGCTGTGGCCCTGGGGACACGTGTGTGTCCAGGTGGAAGACCGCATCCGTGTGTGCGTGTGAGTGTAAGTGTGAATACAGAAAAGGGCATCCGCCCCCATCCCTTCGGGAATATATGTTGCGTTAAATGAAATTAAGCATATAAAGCACCGACTGTGTGCGAGGGCCATGATGGATATGACACTGTCCCTTTCTTCAGTGGTGTTATACTCAGGCAAAGGGGGCAGAAGGTAGCAAGATAAATCAGACCATAAAGATCTACAAGGCAGATTAAACTTAAGTGCCAGAACATCCAAAAAAAAGATAAAATTTGAAATAAAATAAATGTTTAGAGGAAAAAAAAACCCCAGGCTTGAGGATTCTTGAAGGTTTATTGGAATTGGCATTTGAGTTGGGCCATGAGTAGGAGGTCTAGAATTTAACACATGTGGAATTTGGGAGGGGAGTGGTGGTGATTTATACAGGAAGAAAGGAAATAAGAAAACCCTGGGCATGTTTGGAAAAACAACAACTCTTAGTTATGTAGGATGGAAGCTAAGGAGTAAGAAGACAGATACTTAGATAGGTTATAGTGTGGATGGCAGAGACTATACCAGACTTAATTTGGTAGGAAACGTGATTTGTTAAAGTTTTGTGAGCTACACAAAGATGACTAGGGTCGTGTTTTAATTGGAGGTCATGTGCCTCTGGCAAATGAAAAGGCAGGAGAGAGTAGACCAGCTGAGATGAAAGATATTCTAGATCTGTATCTGGTACTGGAAAAGAATGGATGGAAGAAACATCTCCCATCCGGTAGGAAATGACTAACCAGGAATGAAAGTGGAGTGAGGGGGAGGGCGACCCAAGACTGGAATCCTCTTTGGATGACTTATGAGCTAGAAATGTTTTCTTGGTGGGTTTCCCATAATTTTGCTGCTTGCTTCTCTTGTGGAATTGGAAGCTTTTCATTAGCAAGGATATTCAAAATATTTTTCAGACCCTGGTTATATATCCAATACCCAGAGGGTATGGATGAGTCAGCTGGCACAAGCTGATCACAACTCCAGGAGATAATCTCCTTAACAAGTCATTAAGCTCTCTTGGTCTCAGGTTCCTTATTTATAAAACATAGAATCATACTTTAGTCATTACATGAAATAAAGAGTGATAATAAAATTAGCTCCTAAAAAGTGTTTTGCAAAGATAAGAAAATGTCGAATTAGAATTTAGGTGATGGGTATGTGGGTGTTCACCTTTTTTTCCCCTATGTAAGGAAATACTCATAATAAAGTGTTGGGGGATAAGTGCTTTGAAAAATTAAAAGTACTGTTCAAATATAAACTGTCATCATTAAAAGGATTTCAAAGGACAATTCTATCCTGAGAATGGGTCAGTAGTATTATTTTTTATTTATGACGTATTAAACACTGTATACTTTAAGCAATCAGAAAAACATAAAACTTTGGGGTTGGGGGGATGGGTTAGCCTGGTGATGGGTATTAAAGAGGGCACGTACTGAATGGAGCACTGGGTTATACGCGAACAATGAATCATGGAACACTACATCAAAAACTAATGATGTAATGTATGGTGATTAACATAACATAATAAAAAAACTTACTTCAAAAATTCATTCAGTAAACATTTATTGAGTACGTATTATGTGCCAAGCTCTATGTTAGGGCATACAATAATGAACTGAACAGTCTGTTCACAGGCTAGTGGGTAAGACATTGTATAAACACATATAATTATCAGATAATAAATATAGAATCATGATATGAACAAGATACTGTGGAAACACAGAAAATGCCTAATTGTCTGGAGAAGACAGGAGAGGCTTTTGGAACAGGGTGACTTCTAAGCAGGAAGGGATGAGGGGTGATATCCACTGAAAACAGCACGGCAAAGAAAGGAGGGATGCTCCAGGAACAGAAAGTACCACACTTTGATAAGGCTTGAGGGCAGGGTGCCCTTAAGGGAGTGGCAGGAGATGAGGTGGAAGGCTGTGGGCAAGAACCAAAGTGTGAAGGTTTTTCAGAAGAATTTGGACTTTATCCTGAAGGTTCTGAAGAACCTCTGAAAAAATAAGCAGAATGTTTGCACTATTAAGGTTTCATTTTTGAGAGATCATTCTGTCAGCAGTGTGGAAGATGGACTGGAGGCTGGGGAAGAATCAGAACAGGGCAGGTAAGGAAGAGCATATGCTGGTTTGGAATCTCCGGAGGAGGGGCAGGGCAAGAATGCTTATTTATTTATTTATTTAACCACATAGGTGATTCTGATGTACATCTCTCCTCCTCAGCAAATCAATTGGGGGCAGTGATGGTGGAAAAGAGTAGGGTTTAAGAACTATGAAGGAGACAGAACCCACAGGGTTGAGTGGCAGATTAAATCTAAAGGTCGAGGGAGGAGAGGACAGAGTCTAGGTATGACTTGGGTGACTGATGGATAACAGTACCAAATAAGGAAAACAGGTGGAAATGCTGCTCTTAACACTGAGTTAAGGTCAGAACATGTTAATTGTGATGTGCTCATGGAAAACCCAGGGGGAGTCACTTTGTAGACAAATAAAAACTATGGACTTGGCGTTCATAGCAGGGTCAGGGCCAAACACTCTTAAGAGCTCCGGAGTTGAAGCCATGGATAGTGAGGTCACCCACAAAAAGACTTTTGAGTGAGATAAGAAAAGCACTAAGGATGAAATCCCTGTGAAATGGGACGCCTGGTGGGCGCCTGGGTAGCTCAGTTGGTTAAGCGACTGCCTTTGGCTCAGGTCATGATCCCGGGGTCCCAGGATGGAGTCCCACATCAGGCTCCCTGCTCAGCAAGGAGCCTGCTTCTCCCTCTGACCCTCCCCCCCTCATGCACTCTCTCTCTCTCATTCTCGCTCTCTCAAATAAATAAATAAATCTTTAAGGAAAAAAAAAATGGGACGCCTGGGTGGCTCAGTCCGTGAAGCGTCTGCCTTCAGCTCAGGTCATGATCCCAGGGTCCTGGGATCGAGTCTCCATCGGGCTCCTTGCTCATCGGGGAGCTTGCTTCTCCCTCTGCCTGCAGTTCTCCTTGCTTGTGCTCTCTCTCTGACAAATAAATTAAAAAAAGAAAGAAAGAAAGAAAAATCCCTGTGAAACGTGTGCCTTTAAGGATTGGTAGAAGGGAAAGAGACATGAGACCTAGTCAGAGAACAAGGAGAGATTGGTGTCTTAGAAGTAAGGGGACAGAAAGTTTCTAGAAGGGTGTAGCAGTGATGAATGCACCCAAGAGATCAAGGTGGGGACTGAATCCTTTGAATTTGACAGAAGGCTGCTCTTCAGCTCACTGTGAATAGTCGCAGGTAGGCGTGGTTGGTGGAGGAAATCAGATTGCACTGATTAATGGGATTAATGGGACCAGAAGGCAGGAGACCTGTGAAAAACAATGGGATAAAGCACCATAGGAGTTTTCTTTTTCTCTTAAGATTGGAGCAACCTCAAAATAGAAGTTGAGGAGAAGGTGCCCAATAAACATAGGAGACATTGTAGTTTTTCTACTATTGAGACTTTCTGCTTAGTGCTACTGTTTGCCCAGCAGTTCTGTTAGTTTCTCTATTAACATCCCCTATCTGAAGCAAAGCCACATTAAAAGAGCACACTTGCAAGCTGGAAGGCAAGGGAAATCTCTTTTTTTTTTTTTCAACTAATCTGTATGCCCAACATGGGCCTCAAACTCACAACCCCAAGATCAAGAGTCACATGCTCTATCAACTGAGCCAGCCAGGCGTCCTCTCTTTTTCTTGTGAGGCCACCAGTCTTTTTGGATTAGGGCACTACCTTTATGACCTCATTTTGTTACAGGATTTTTTTCCTCTGTCAGTACCCACAGTTCTTGGTCATGCCGCTTCAAAGAATGAAGAGGTAGACCAGACAGTGGTGGATAGCAAAGCAAGGTTTATTGAACGATAGCAAAGTGATAGTACAAAGTTCCCAAGGAGAGAGGGGGTTGCCACCAGAGTTTCTAAGTCTAGTGGTTTTTATGGGCTTGTTGGCCCAGTATTTTAATCTGATTAACCTTCCCTGCACGTGTCATCCGATCAGATTTTTGTCACCTATTTATCATACGGGAAAGGGTAGAGGACTCCTTCCAGGTGTAAAATCCTTTTACAGGTGGTTTCCTCCTAGAGTAGGGGCCCCTTGTCCCTGCCTGCCTGCCTTGCAACTATCCTTCATCAGTTTAACCTTAATTACCTTCCTAAAGGCTTTATCTCCAAATGCAGTCATGTTGGGGGTTAGGGCTTCAGCACATGAATTTTGAGGGACACAATTCAGTACATAGCACTGTCAGAGACTAGAAATATATCAGTTGATGAGTAGCCAAACAAAATGAAACAAAGTAATAAGGACTCTCAAGTTCTATCACTATAAGTTATTCTTTAGTTTTTAATAACTAAATTAGTAAACTGAATTTATTTATTTTTAAGTAGACTCCACACCCAACATGGAGCCCAACGCAGGGCTTGAACTTACAATCCTGAGAGATCAAGACCTGAGCCCAGATCAAGAGTCAGACACTCAACCAACTGAGCCACCCAGGCACCCCAATAAACTGAATTTAATAACTGATATTATTTTGAGCATATTTTAAAATGCAGAAAAATCCCAATTGCTTTGACTAAATTTTTTATAGTTACTATATTCACTCAAAAATCTGTGTTAGACTCCTTTGGAGTTTTTTCATTCATTATGTGCTTTTTCTCAGAAGGTCACACTTTTTGTAAGTTGTCTTTTCAGAGGCGGGAATCATCAGGCACCCTGAGTCAGAAGAATGTGTCTTCTTACATCTACGGTGACTGCAAAGGTGTGATTGCTCTGACCCCCATCACCGCTGGGGTCTTGCTTCCTACAGCGCAGCTGATGTTCACTGAGCCCCCCAGGGGCACCAAGGCAGTCGGGTTCCCGCAAAATGTAGGACTACTTTGAGGAGTAATTGAATTTGGCTCGGTTAACCCCACACTGGCCTTACCAAATTCTCTGAGAACTGCGTTGCCACCTTATGTTCCTTCTTCCTTTCTTCCCTTCCCGCTTTCCCTGTATCCGGCCTCAGACCTTCTTCAGGATGGCAGCTGTCTCAGCCTCCTCCGGGTCCTTCCCGTTTCCTTCACAGAGCTTGCCCTAACAAATCTTTTGCATGTATTAAATGCCAGTTCCCAAATATTATCGACAAGATAAACCTAAGTTTATTGCTCACTGGTGTACAGGAGAATTACCACCTCAAGAGAGCTTTATTGTGTCTCAAAGTGGGAAGGGCGAGGCGTGTTTTTAGGGAGATTTTGAAGTTTGGTTTAAGGCAGGTCTCTCAATGAGGTGAATAGGTACACATTGTGACATGACAGTGACTTAGGATTGGGGGAAACGGCAAGGGAAGGAGGAGGCTGGGAGTCAGAAGAGTGTTGGTAGGAAAAATGTTGATGCTTTCTATTAAAGAGTTGATGATCTTTAAAACAAGTTCTGGAATGAACAATAAAGACATTTGCCTGGGCAAGAGTCTCCTGCCATAGTAAAGTTATGCTAATGCAGAGAGACAGTGGAACAGCAAATCAGGTTACTGTAGACTGTGGGGTGGCCACTTCAGGTTTCACAGTTAATCACTTCTTGGCATCTACTGCTTGGAGAACAGACTTACACAGCTACAAATATAAAAGCAAATTTCAAAAACCTTTCCCTGTTTTCTTTGACTCAGTAATGGACACTCAAACTTTTGTAGTAGTCCATGGCCAGAAATTAGATTTTAATCTCTTATCCTGTGTGGCCTCAGTCAACCATCAGATTTCCTCTTTATTCCTGCATTATAACATCCAAAGGTGTTTCATGGTCTTACTCATGGAAGGCGAGGTCCAATGATGCCGTGTGAAATTATTAGTATTCCCTGCCTATTTATGAACGAAATATTCTTTCTTATGATTAAAATTAAAACATGGTGATTAGTTCGGAATAAAAAGCCTATATCTTATTCTTTAGAAGGTAAGTACATAAAGCAAAGGATTTTATTATTTTTTTTTAGGTCACCAACTTTTATTATAATTCACATATTTCATAGAAACAGGAATGTAGCAAACAGGGTAATAATAAAAAAATGTTTTAAAACTGCAGGTTTGTACACGTTGCTCTATTTACATCTGGAACGGGCTCTCGCCCACATCAGGCACAGCAGCTGCACTTGCCCGATGGCTCCTTGGCAGATGCAGCCCTGGGCACGCTTGGCGCAGCCCATGGGGCAGCAGGAGCAGCAGCTCTACTTGCAGGGGTGCACTTGCCCGCTTCGCATGTGCAGGAGCCCCGGATGGAGCAGGAGCAGTTGGGGTCCATTTTCGACCCAAGGTGAGGAACGAGGTCCAAAGCAGGCGACACAGAGAGACACTGGTGCAGCTGGAGATATGGTCAATTTCTCCTTATTTTTAT
Source organism: Callorhinus ursinus (assembly GCF_003265705.2). Lineage (NCBI taxonomy): Eukaryota > Metazoa > Chordata > Mammalia > Carnivora > Otariidae > Callorhinus > Callorhinus ursinus. The sequence continues at coordinate 116,093,210 of NW_027397066.1, read as the reverse complement.
TTATTTTTATATTTTTTTAAAAGAGTATATATTTATTTGAGAGAGAGAGAGAGAAAGTGAGCGAGAAATGGAGCAGGAGGAGGGACAGAGGCAGAGAGAGAAGCGGACTCCCCGCTGAGCAGGGAGCCCGATGTGGGGCTCCATCCCAGGACCCTGGGATCATGACCCGAGCTGAAGGCAGACGCTTAACCAAATGAGCCACCCAGGCGCCCCCTCCTTATTTTTTTTTGTTTAAGATTTTATTTAACACAGAGAGAGCACAAGCGGGGGCGAGGGGGGGTGGCGGCAGAGGGAGAAGCAGGCTCCCTCCTTAGTGGAAAGCCCCCACTCAGGGCTCCATCCCAGGACCCTGGGATCATGACCTGAGCTAAAGGCAGACGCTTAACCAACTGAGCCACGCCAGGCACCCCCTCTCCTCATTTTTAAAGAACATTCATAGTATTATTGAAGTCTTCAAAGCTTTACGAAAAGGTCAGTGTTTGTAGTTTATCAGTTTGAGATTGTGTTTAGCTGATAAGAAACCTGAAATAACTGGTTTAAAACAAGATAGTGCTTTTTTTCTTATGTAAAATAGCGTAGAAGCAGGCTGTTGGGGGTTGGTGTGGTTGACCAAGAAAGAATTCATTGACAATGTAGTCAAACAGGGATTTATTTGGGCAATTAGAATTGCAATTTGGAGACAGATTCAGGTGGAAACCTGACTTGTGTTCCAAGGAAGACAAAGAAGGGGCAGAGTTACAAAGATGAAAGGCCATGGATGCATTTCTTATTTAGGATCTGTACGCAAAACATGGATTGAAACTAGGTTAACTGGGATTGGTTGGGTTAGTATGCAAGAGAGGGACTGAAACTTGTCCCCAAACTGCGTTAGCTCCTTTAGAAATGAAAAATGTGTTGGGACACCTGGGTGGCTCAGTCGGTTGAGCGTCTGCCTTCGGCTCAGGTCATGATCCCGGGATCCTGGGATCGAGTCCCGCATCGCGCTCCTTGCTCATCAGGGAGCCTGCTTCTCCCTCTGCTTGTGCTCTCTCTCTCTCTCTGACAAATGAATAAATAAAAAATCTTAAAAAAAAAATAGAAATGAAAAATGTGAACGAATGACTCAAGTGTCCTGGTGAGGGAGTTAAGTCCAGGCAGAGGGCCTGCAGCTGGCAAAAAGTTCAGTTTCTCTGATGAGGACATGCATAAATTCCTCCCTTATGGCCTCCTGACCCTATTTATTTTATTTTATTTTAAAGATTTTTATTTATTCATTTGAGACAAAGAGATACAGAGAGAGAGAGAGAGAGAGCACAAGCAGGGGGAGCAGCAGAGGGAGAGGGAGAAGAAGGCTTCCCGCGGAGCAGGGAGCCCGATGCGGGGCTCGATCCCTCATGACCTGAGCCGAAGGCAGACGCTTAACGACTGAGCCACCCAGGTGCCTCCTGACCCTACTTAAAAGAAACTCTTAGCTTGCTCCATTTCAACATCTTTTACATCTTCACATCACCAGAGATTCTGATTCTGATTAAGGGTAGTATGAAGAAAGGCAGGCCCGGGCAAGGGGCCCCGCCCTAAGAGGAAACCACCCTTAAAAGGATTTTACACCAGCCTGGAAGGAGCCCTCCACCCTTTCCCACGTGATAGGTAGATGACAAAGACCTGATTGGATGACAGGCACCTGGAGGGTTAATCAGATTAAAATAACCCACCAACAAGCCCATAAAAACCGCTAGACTTAGAAACTCTCAGTGGCTGCCCTCTCGGGTCCCCTCCCTCTTCAGGAGCTTTGTATTATCACTCAATAAACCTTGCTTTGCTGCCCACCACTCTGTCTGGTCTTCCTCTTCATTCCTTGAAGTGGCATGACCAAGAACAGCTGTGGACACCGAAGGAAAAGAAATCCTGCAACAACATGGCTTCTCCTTTGGCATGTTTAATTGTGATGTTTAACAGACATCCTTGCAGTTTAAGATGACACTTTTAAAATAAAACTTTCTCCTAATGATGACTTGAGCCCTGCCATTCGATGGGAGAATGAGCAGAACCTGTAGGATCTTATTTGGAATTGACATTCTCTATTGTAATTTTATTCCTGTTTTTTAAATTTTCTTTTTGTTTCACTGGAAAGATGATGCTCAGTTTTAAACGTTAAAAGTGTACAAGTTGCTTTGTTACAATTAAACTAAATGTGTACAAAAAAAAAGAAATCCTGCAACAATTCCTTATATCTTACTGCTCTATCATCCACTGAACAGAGTTTCCATCCTTAAGTTTACCTTATTGTACAAGATAGGGCTGTTGAGGGATGCCTGGGTGGCTCAGTAGGTTAAGCATCTGCCTTCAGCTCAGGACATGAGCCCAGGGTCCTGGGATCAGCCCCGCGTCGAGCTCCCGGCTGAGCAGGGAGCCTGCTTCTCCCTCTGCCTGCCGTTCCCCCTGCTTGTGCACTCTCTCTCTGACAAATAAATAAAATCTTAAAAAAAAAAAAAGTTAGGGCTGTTGGAACCATCATGTTCACTTTGTAGGCAGGAAGCAGAAGAAAAACAAAGGACCACACCAGCTATTTGTTCTCATTTTAAAGAGCTTTCCTAAAAGGACTTCCAACAATTTCCATGTATATCCCATCAGTCATTTGGCTACACCTGTCCGTAGGGAGATAGAAATGGGGTCTTCTAGCTGAGGACATTGTCTTCAAAAAAAGCAAGAGAAACTGAAATTAGATTGGGAACTAGTAGTTTCTGCTACATATGAGCACTAAGGAATTCAACTTTTATATTTGAAGTAAGCATGTGATAAATGATTAAAGCATCAATTGTGTCATGATAAATAATACCAGAGAATGGGATGAATATAGGGACATATTCACTTGCCAGTGCTGTTACAACCTGCTATGGAATCTTGCCACTTGAGTGTCGCAACTGAATTTGTTCTTGAAACAAATATTTAAATGTTTTCTGTCAGGCACTGTTCTAGATGCTTGAGATATATCAATAAATTGGGATTCCTGCCCTTGTAGAGCTTGTATTCTAACAGGGCTATATAGACAATGAACAATGAATAAGTAAATATTTCTCATTTTTAAAAGATTTTTATTTATTTATTTGAGAGAGTGCGCGCACGCATGTGCACTCATGGGGAGAGTAAGCGCGGGAGCGGAAGGAGGGGGACAAGCCGACTCCGTGCTGAGTGTGAGCCCAGTGTGGGACTCGATCCCGCGTCCCTAAGATCATACCCTGAGCCTAAATCAAGAGTCAGATGCTCAACGAAATGAGCCACCCAGGTGCCCCAATAAATATTTCAATGATGAAGACCTAACTTAGAAATTTCAGGTCTCAACTTATACTTTGTTAACACACTAAATCTATCTTAACTATCTCTGTCAAATGACAAAACTATAATAATTTAGTAACCAGTTTGATGTCCTTTATTCAAGGGAAAACAATCTATGTATATCTAGGGAAGTACAGTGCCTCACAAACAATGGGATGCTCTTAGGAGGTCCTATTTTCTAGGGTAAGGTAAGCTTGCTAAAGCTGAGTTGGATGATTATGATTGGTGTACGTTGGGTTTCCTTGACATGTGTTTCTGGTCTGTGCAGGCTGACTTCAGTTTAGATTTGTGACTTGGACTGGGCCACTGGGTAACCTCCATTTTGTGGGTCCTGGTATATGAATTAAATTAATGACATGACTTCTCAATATAAATGTAAATTGGTACAACTTCTTGGAAAATGCTATGAAATGGTCATATCCTTTGATTCATTAATCTTAATTCTTAGGAATCAGAACCTATCCCAGGAAATAATCCTAAATACCAAAAGCTTTCTGTGTAAAGATATTAATCTTTTTCCCCATTACTTCAGATAGGGGAAAACTGGAAGCAGTCTATCTGTCCAGTGATAAGGCAATGGTTAAATAAACCTCCACTGGCATTAATTGATGTTTATAAAAACTACTTAATGACATGGAGAAATACTTATAGTGTTAAGTGAAAAAAAAAAACTACAGTGCAAAATTATTGGGAAAAAATAAATGGAAATATTAATAGTGATTATCTTTAAAGGTTGGGCTCCCTCTCCCCCTACTTGGATATATTTTTCTAATTTTCTTGATTGGTCACTTATAAACAGGGTAAAAATAAGAAATGAACACAACTACTGGAGACTTGATTTACTGTTCTAGTATGAGTCCTAGGTAACTGACCTCCACAAATGTTAAACTCACATTGTTATGCATCTGTATATACAAAGATCTGCTAGAAGTTTTTCATAATTGGCCCTGCTGATCATCTAAGTAAACTGAAATCATATCAGATTTTGTCTATTTGGTTCCTTTTTTTTTAAGATTTTATTTATTTATTTATAAAATATTTTTATTTGAAAGAGAGAGTAAGAACGAGCAGGGGGGAGAGGCAGAGGAAGAAGCAGGCTCCCCACTGAGCAGGAAGCCCAATGTGGGGCTCGATCCCAGCACCCTGGGGTTATGACCTGAGCCAAAGGCAGACGCTTAACCGCTTAACTGACTAAGCCACCAATATGACCCTGACTGTTTGGTTCTGAGGAGAAAAAGAAAACCAGCACTTCACTGACGGAGTCTAAGCTCTTTTAGTGTCACAGGAAGAACTTTCAGAGATCATTTGCACAATCCTTTTTGTTCACAAATGAGAAAACTGAGACCCATAGGGTTAGGCTGATATTAGCTAAACATTGGAAGTTAGGTTTACTGACTTTCTAAAAAATCAAGCCAATTCCTACACTCTTAACAAAAGCCTCATGATTCAATTCCCCAGGACTGGCTATAATTTAAAAAAGAAAAGAAAAAACAAGATATCTGAGAATGCTGATGGAAAGGGGAAACGGAATGACTAGTTGTCAATTTGATATTTGGACATCTGCTTGAAAATGTAAACAAAGACAATTTAGGGTTTTCTTTTTAACAACTTTTTGAGATAAATACCATACAGCTCACCTATTTAAAGTATACAATACAATGTTTTTTTGTTTTTGTTTTTTAAAGATTTTATTTATTTACTTGACAGAGAAAGACAGTGAGAGAAGGAACACAAGCAGGGGGAACAGTAGAGGGAGAGGGAGAAGCAGGCTTCCCGCTGAGCAGGGAGCCCGATGCAGAGTTTGATCCCAGGACCCTGGCATCATGACCTGAGCTAAAGGCAGACGCTTAATGACTGAGCCACCCAGGTGCCCCAATACAATGGTTTTTAACAGACTTACAAAATTGTGCAACCATCACGGCAATCGGTTTTAAAACATTTTGATAACCCTCAAAAGAAATCCCATAGATAGAGCGGTTACTCCTCATTTCTCCACAAACCTCCCATCCTCGGGCAACCATGAATCTACTTTGTCTCTATAGATTACCCTGTTATAGACATTTCATATAACTGGAGCCATGCAATATGTGGTCTTTTGGGGCTGCTTCTTTCACTTAGCATAATGTTTTCAAGATTCATGTACTTCATTCCCTGTCATGGCCAAAAACTATTCTATCCTAAGGATGTACTGCAAGTTGTTTACCATTCATCAGTTGCTATATTTGACTCGTTTCCACTTTTTGGCTATTATGAATAATGCCGTTGCGAACATGTGTGTACAAGTTTTTGTGTGGACATATGTTTTCCTTTCTCTTGGATTTATACATAAGAATGGAATGGCTAAGCCATATGGTAACTCTATATGTAGCCTTTTGAGGGATTGTCAGACTTGTTTTCCAAGGCAGCTGTACCATTTTACATTCCACCAGCAAGTAGGAAAGTGCCCGTTTTCCCTGTCCTTAGCAGGACTTGTTACTTTCTGTTTGTTTATAGCCAGCTTAGCTAGTGAGTGTGAATTGTTATTTTATTGTTTTTGATTTGCATTTCCCTAATTATTAGTGATGTTCAGGGATATGTTTATTTGTATTTTTGAATTTAAAAAAACTGGGTGATGTGTCTTTTTATTATTGAGTTGTAAGAATTATTCTTGTATTCTAGATAGAAGGCTTTTATCAGATATATACTTTTCACATATTTTTTCCTATTCTAGGATTGTCTTTTCAGTTTCTCGATGGTATTATTTCAAGCACAAAAGTTTTAAATTTTGATGAAGTTGAAGTATTTGTTTTATCACTTGTGCCAGTGGTCTCATAACTAAGAAACCATTGCTTAACTCAAAGTCACAAAGATTTACCCCATAGTTTTTCTATTTTATTTTATTTTTATTTTCTTAGATTTTGTTTATTTATTTGACAGAGCAAGAGAGGGAGAGAGAGAGAGCACAAGTAGGGGGAGCAGCAGAGGGGAGGGGAAGCAGGCTCCCCACTGAGCAGGGAGCCCAATGCTGGTCTCAATCCCAGGACCCTGAGATCATGACCTGAGCCGAAGGCAGATGCTTAACCCACTGAGCCACCCAGACGCCCCACCCGTATACTTTTTTCTAAGAGCTTTGTAGTTTTAGCTTTTACATTTGGATCTATGATCTTTTTTTTTTTAAGTAATCTCTACACTCACCATGGGGCTTGAATACTCACAACCCTGAGATCAAGAGTCACATGCTCTTCCAACTGAGCCTGCCATGTGCCCCTCTATGATCCATTTTGAGTTCATTTTTGTATATGGTGTTAGGTAAGGGTCCAACTTTGTATTGTCTTGGCATTCTTCTTAAAAATCATTTGACCATGAACATAAGGGTTTATTTCTGGATTTTCAATTCTATTCCATTGATTTATATGTCTAACCTTTTGCTAGTACCAGACTTTTTTTTTTTAGAGGGGGAGGGCAAAGAAGGAGGGAAAGAGAGAAACTTAAGTCGGCTCTGCCCCCAGCATGGAGCCCAGTACTGGGCTCAGTCTAGTAACTCCAAGATCATGACCTGCGCTAAAATCAATAGTTGGATGTTCAACCAACTGAGCCACCCAGGTGCCCCCAGACTGTCTTGATTACTGTAGCTTTTTTTTTAAAGCTTCATGAGTGATTCTTTTTTTTTTTTTTTTTTTAGGATTTTATTTATTTATTTGTCAGAGAGAGAGAGCACAAGCACGGGGAGAGGCAGAGAGAGAGAGAGAGGGAGAAGCAGGCTCCTTGCTCAGCAGGAAACCCGATGCAGGGCTCGATCCCAGGACCCTGGGATCATGACCTGAGATGAAGGCAGACGCTTAACCGACGGAGCCACCCAGGCATCACTTGATTACCATAGCTTTATGGCTAAGTTTTGAAATTGGAAAGTGTGAGTCCTTAAGCTTCATTGTTTTTCAAGATTGTATTGGCTATTGTTGGTCCCTTGAATTTCTATATGAATTTTAGGATCAACAACAATATCTGCAAAAAAAGCCAGCTGGGATTTTGATAGGGAATGTGTAAATTTGTAGATCAATTTGGGTAGTATTGCTATTTTATTTATTTATTTATTTTTATTTTTATTTTTTTTAAAGATTTTATTTATTTATTAGAGAGAGAATGAGAGACAGAGAGCACGAGAGGGAAGAGGGTCAGAGGGAGAAGCAGACTCCCTGCTGAGCAGGGAGCCCTATGCGGGACTCCATCCCGGGACTCCAGGATCCTGACCTGAGCCAAAGGCAGTCGCTTAACCAACTGAGCCACCCAGGCACCCAGTATTGCTATTTTAATAAATCTTCTGAGCCATGAACATGCATGGACATCTTTCCATTTATTTAGATATCCTTTAATTTCTTTTAGCAATATTTTACAGTTTTTAGAGTACAAGGACTATCTGGTTTTGTGGAAAGAGCTATAGCTTTGAAATCAGTCAGTTTGGATTCGAATTCTGATTTTACCATCCAGGAACTAAGTGACATTGGGAAAGTTATGTAATTTCATGGAACTACTTTCTTCACCTGAATAATGAGAGCCACCATACCTATTTTACAATTAATGTTAGGGTTAGATAACTCTTAGCAATAGAGTCTAGCACATAGTAGATATTCAACAATATTAATTTCTTTTTTAAAATTTTTAAATTTTTATTTTTTAAAGATTTTATTTATTTATTTGACAGAGAGAGACAGTGAGAGCAGGAACACAAGCAGAGGGAGTGGGAGAGGGAGAGGGAGAAGCAGGCTTCCTGCTGAGCAGGGAGCCCGATGTGGGACTCGATCCCAGGACCCTGGGATCATGACCTGAGCGGAAGGCAGACACTTAATGACTGAGCCACCCAGGCGCCCAACAATATTAATTTCTTTGGGAAATTCCTCAGCATTACATCATCTATTCGTTCTTTCTTTCAAGTAGGCTCTTTGCCCAACATGGAGCTTGAACCCACGACCCTGAGATTAAGGGTCCCATGCTCTACTGACTGTGCCAGCCAGGCACCCCTCATGGTGTACTTTTTGATTGATTGATGTCATTGTTTTGTTTTTGTGTGGACCTGTTTTTAAACTGTAAGTTCCCTGTCTACTCTTGTCTATTTTCTGCACCATGGTAGCCAGACCAATTTTCTACAATAGTGTTTTCAATTATATTGTATTCTGTTGAATAGCCTGCAGTTTTGCCCTGGTACTTTCTCTATAGAGTCCAAACTTCTCTAACCTTCCAGGTCTCACATTACCCAGTTAGCATTCTATTCAGGGTAGTTTTCTCTCTCTCTAGAAATTAGATCAGAGATTCTATGTTGTGTAGGAAAGCAAAGAGAGTTGGGATGCCATCTTGGGCTTTCTGCCACAGACATCTGTTTCTCCATCCCCACAATATGTGCTCAATAAACCAGGTTTGGACAATGCAGGCAGCTAGACAATTAAGAGCATTCTATCTTCCAGGCTTCAGGTTGCATGGCTCTATTATTAAGCAGAACTCCTCTTTATTGATAGCAAAGTAGCAAAATATAGATGGTCTCAGTTATACAGACAGTTGACAAGATTGGAAATTTAGAATATTAAAACCAATAGTCCAAACCAGTCATTCAAAATATAAATAAATGAGCAGAGAAAATATACACTGTAATTATGAATATAAACATAATAGGATAGAATCCTTTTGACTAGAGTTATCAGTCTCCAGCTGACAGAATCCCAGGCCTACCATGGCAACCAAAATTTATTTAAATCCCCGGTGTCCATCAGTGAAACCTATAACAATAAAAAACAAGAACAATAGAAAAACAACCCTATAACATACCATTTGGTTTAATGACCATGTGGGTTCCACACTTCCTTGAAGATGTTTTTTGGGAATAAGAAACCAATTGAAAATTTCTCTGTGCATCTCTCTCTAAGACTAATGCAGTGAGCTTAGAGGTAGGTGTGACTATTTCAGTACAGACTAATGACTTCACAGGGCTTATATACTGACACAGATCCTGTTCATAATAGACTCTAGTATAATAATAGTCCTCCCACTCAAAGCTCCTAACTAACCTGGCCTACAGTTTGTTCTGAGCACATACCCAGTTCTGAGTCTTGTCCCAACAACATTTCTGTCATCCTAAAACAACCCATTATGTTTTTACATACATTTCTCTTTGGCCTCTTTCCCAGTTAAGGAAATGTGTGCCTCAGTCCAGTCCTTGTCTCCCATGCTATATGTCATCAATTTTTTTTTAAAGATTTTATTTATTTAATTGACAGAGAGAGAGAGAGAAAGACAGTGTGAGAGGGAACACAAGCAGGGGGAGTGGGAGAGGGAGAAGCAGGCTTCCAGCTGAACAGGGAGCCTGATCTGATGCGGGGCTCGATCCCAGGACCCCGGGATCATGACCTGAGCCAAAGGCGGTCGCCCAACCAACTGAGCCACCCAGGCACCCCATATATGTCATCAATTCTAAGATAAAGGTTTGATTTTTTTTCTCCTTCACACTTTAACACCTTGCAATTTGAGATGATTTCTTAAATTCAATGAAATTCAGCATTTACATTCATCAGAGGTATAATTATAAGCAACGTTTTCCTAGATCTTTTACGCGATCTGATTTTGTTCACCTAATACTGACTTGGAAGTTTATGATTTTCCTGCCTTATGCTAAATCCTGGTTGAGTGAGCCTAAGCTGTGTTAGTGACAGGGTCACTGTAGAGCCAGGAGTCTTGGATTCCAAAGGACAGAACTTCTATGACTTTCAGGACATTCTTAGACATTTTTCCCCCACTGTCTAAATATTCTGTCTTCCAGTGTAGCAAATGCCATGGCTCCAATCTTACTTTTTTGTTTGACTTAAATATCGTCACATTTATAAGAGCCCAAGCTATTAGGAAGTGCAATTTCCCATGTCTAATATTTCAGATGTTCCTTCCTCTCTGTTTTCCCCACCCAACCACCTCGAAAAACTGTTAGTCCTAAGGCAAACTGACCAAGCTCATCTTTGTTAACATTAGAAAGTCTCTGAGCTACTTGTCCATATAAATTATAATCCATTTATCTCATCAGAATCAAACTTCGGTATACTTTGATAAGCCCTTGTGTATCTGTGCCTTAAAAAAGAAATATGTTTTTTATGTATAGCTCAATCTTCTCATTTGCATACCTCTCCGTCAGATGTCTGGAACCAATTTCATAGTCCTCCAAATTGTATTCTTTTTTTTTTAAAGATTTTATTTATTTATTTGAGAGAGAGAGAGAGAGAGAGCATGAGAGGGGGGAGGGTCAGAGGGAGAAGCAGACTCCCTGCTGAGCAGGGAATCCGATGTGGGACTTGATCCCGGGACTCCAGGATCATGACCCGAGCCGAAGGCAGTCGCTTAACCAACTGAGCCACCCAGGCGCCCCCTCCAAATTGTATTCTTAAACTTTTCATTAGCTTGTATAATAATTGTAGGGAACAAACACCAAAATTGGTAGTATTCTACGAAAGCTTTATTTAAAATTGAACCACAGCCTTTAAGCAGACATCATAATAGGATCTCATCAGCCACATGAAGCTATGCAATTAAAAGTTCCACCCATGAAAGATATATCGGCAGGAAACTTTGTCTGGAAATTTAGCATCAAATGAACTGCTTAATCATGAGTTAAGACTGTATACCTTCAGGGTCACATAGAATTATTTATCAGAATTGAGACCCTTGCAAATCAGAAGCTATTCTTTTTTTTTTTTAAAGATTTTTATTATTTATTTGAGAGAGAGAGAATGAGAGAGAGAGAGAGCACATGAGAGGGGGGAGGGTCAGAGGGAGAAGCAGACTCCCCGCTGAGCAGCAGGGAGCCCGATGCGGGACTCGATCCTGGGACTCCAGGATCATGACCTGAGCCGAAGGCAGTCGCTTAACCAACTGAGCCACCCAGGCGCCCAAATCAGAAGCTATTCTTAAAGCTGTGTGAAATGACTGGGAAATTATATTTTGTAGCAATAATAATATTGCTACAATAATAATAAAAATAATAATATTATTATTAACATAGTAATAATAATAATATTATTACACAGGGACTCTATCCAGATGGGATCTCCGGCCATTTTCCAACTTAGAAATGTATTAAAAATCAAAGTTAAAAAAAATCAGTTGGCAGTGTTAAAAAACAAAATTGAATAAAGTTAATCTTGAAGATCTAATTGGCATTATCAAATGATTAATGAATTGGGCAGCATCCCATCTATCAAGTAGAGGACAGCTCCTGAGTTGTACATAATAGAGGGTTTTAATAGGAAGGAGGGTGGGGTAAGAAAGCTATTAGCAAATTGTTTCAGGCCAGACCACCTACCTTCCCTCACAGGGGAGGGTAAGGGTCTTATGTAGATTACCTCATCTTTCTTTGGGGGGGTGGGGATGGAGAATGCCCTTGGAATAGATTACCTTGTTGGTATTTATGGGAAAGTTCCCAACTCACCCATTAAGACTTAAGAGTTCTAGAGGAGGTTGAAACTGCAATTAGGTTGGGTATTAAGCCCCAGTTTAGTGACTCGGCCTGGCCCAAGCGACACCATTTTGGGTCTATAGTTTTTTTTCTTTTTAGAAAGACATTCTTTTTTGTTTGTTTTTTTAAGATTTTATTTATTCATTTGACAGAGACAGACACAGCGAGAGAGGGAACACAAGCAGGGGGAGTGGGAGAGGGAGAAACAGGCCTCCCGCGGAGCAGGGAGCCCCATGCGAGGCTGGATCCCAGGACCCTGGGATCATGACCTGAGCCAAAGGCACTTATCGACTGCTCCACCCAGGTGCCCTGTAGTTTTCTTTTTAACAGCAGCCCGTAAAAATCAACACTATGTAAGAGGTGAGTACTATTGGAATGCAGAGGGTGCAGGCTCCAAGTAGAGTAAACTCTGCAATTGACAAGGTCAGAAAACAGAAAGCTATAACTAGACATGTAGCAACAAGCAGGAGGGTGTAGTGGAAACAGTGCAGGGCAGTCCACAGCGACTGACCATGGTGCAATTTCTTCAAGTCTCTTGTTTCATCAGAAAAGTAAGTGTGAATTTGTACTTGGGACACCATAACGTGTCTGTTTGTTTTAAGTAAACTTATTTTATTCCTAAATCCTGGAGTAAAATGTGTATCACATAAATGTGCTATTTGCATTGTGTGGCCTTGTTACAGGATTTCTTTCCCTTTGCTGCCTGCTTTGAAGAAGGAAGAGGCCGACCAGACAGAATGATGGGCAGCAAGGCAAAGTTTATTGAGTGATAGTAGGCAGTTCCTGAAGAGAGAGGGCACCGGGTTTTTATGGGCTTGTTGACCCGCTGTTTTTAATCTGATTAACCCTCCTTGTGCCTGTCATCCAATCAGGTTTTTGTCACCTATTTATCACGTGGGAAAGGGTGGAGGGCTCCTTCCAGGATGCTGTAAAATCCTTTTAAGGCTGTTTTCCTCTTGGGGGTGAGGTTGTCCCTGCCTGCCTGTCTTCTGACTACTCTGCCTTAGCTTCATTCTATTTTTTTTTTTTTTAAAGATTTTATTTATTTATTTGACAGAGAGAGACCCAGTGAGAGAGGGAACACAAGCAGGGGGAGTGGGAGAGGGAGAAGCAGGCTTCCTGCCGGGCAGGGAGCCCGGTGTGGGGCTCAGTCCCAGGACCCTGGGATCATGACCTGAACCGAAGGCAGACGCTTAACGACTGAGCCACCCAGGCGCCCTACCCTGCCTTCAGAGAAGCTGGCATATTGCTGAGCTCCAAACTCTTACGCTGAGGGTGAGCCAGGCTAGGAGTGGGCGTTGGGAAGTCTGCCAGCTTTGGAATGAGAGAGATCTGAGGTGCAATTCCAGCTGTAAGTTGTACAAGCTGTGTGAACATGGGCAAGTTATTTAACCAGTCTGAGCTTCAGTTTCCTCAGCTATAAAATGGTTTCAGTAATGCCTATCTTAGAATGGCTGTTCATTTTCCCCTTCCTCTTGAGTAACAATACCCTGAGTTTTAGCAGGGCACCACATCCTGGGCTCAAAGACTACATTTTCCAGCCTTCTTTGCACGAAGGTGGGGCCATATGACTAAAGTTGGGTTAACAAGGTGTGGAAGGACGTGTTATATGGTACTTCTGAGAATTCTCCATGGTGTTTCCTGGAATGTGGGTGTGACGACTGGAACTCTGGAAGTCCTTTTGAACCGTGAGAATAAGCGTAACACTTTACAGATGGTGAAACAGAACTGAAAGGACCACTTTATGGAGCTGCCATACTACTTCAGAACTGCCTACCTAAGATCATCTTTTACATGAGAGAAAATGAGCTATTAAAAAAAAATATGGGGCACCTGGGTGGCTCAGTCGGTTAAGCATCCATTCCTTGATTTCGGCTCAGGTCATGATCTCGAGGTCGTGAAATCGAGCCCTGCATCAGGCTCCACACTGAGTGTGGAGCCCGCTTAAGATTCTCTCTCTCCCTTTGCCCCTTTACCCCACTGCTCATGCAGTCTCGCTCTCAAAAACAAAAACAGAAACAAAAACACACACACACAAAATACAACAGGAGGGAGAGTTTTTTTAATATTCAGTTGAACCTAATCCTAACAGATAACTCCCTCTCTCTCTATATATATATACACACACATACACATATATAACATATAATATTAGTATATTACATATATAGTATTAGTCAAAGGAGGTAAGTTATCTAGTCCACACAAGATCTGGAACTCAATTAATAGCTTCTGTAAACCAGCATCTGTTGATGATTTTGTCCTAAATCAATTATTACTATGATTTTTAAAAATAATAAATTTGACTCCATCATTCTATCTACATTAATTGGCATTCTAATTTAAAGAAGAGCTTTCCCTTTTCCCTCACTAGTGAATGTATGTATGTAAGTGAATATGCATGTTTGTATGTGTGAGTATGAATTCATGGATACTTATTTTACTCTAATTAGGTAAAAGCCATTATTTTAATTTATTTTCATAATTAAATTGTAGCATATTTTGCCAGTGGTAGCCCCTTCAAGCAAACTCGTGTGTCCTTTCATATGTTCCTACCATTTTGGGGGCTTATCTTCATTTTCTAGCACAACAACATATTGCAGGCTCATTGTGTACTTTCCTTGCCCCAACCCCAGAAGCATCCATTTCTTTAAGGAGGCTTGGTTCTTTTCAGTGGGAAGTGGTATAATTACTTTTTAAAGATTAATATTTTGGGGGTGCCTGGGTGGCTCAGCCAGTTAAGCATGTGACTCTTGGTTTTGGCTTAGGTCATGATCTCAGGGTCCTGTGTGAGCCTTGCGTCGGACTCTGTGCTCAGTGGGGAGCCTGCTAGAGATTCTCTCTCTGCCTCTCCCCCTGCTCTGCTTCTCTCTCTCTAAAATAAATAAATAAAATCTTTAAAAAGGATTAACTCTTTGATTGATGAATATATTCATATGATAAAAAATAAAAAAAAAAGCATGAAAGGTGACAGGGAGCAAGAATGTCCTGTCCCCTTCAAGATTCTTCTAGCTGGACTAAGAATCAAAATGACATGAGGCAGATTAACAGGAGAAAATAAAATATAATAGCGTATGTATGGGGAACCCACACAGACATGGAAATTCCAAAGACAGTCAAGCAAAAGGCAATATATATGTCATCCTGAACTAAGGAAAGAGGGGTAGATGTCTGGGACTTCAAAGGGAAGGAATGCAATCCACAGGAAGATAAGAAAGGGTAAATGTTTGGTAAACAAATGTTTGCTGGATCTCAAAGAAACAATGGGACAGGGGCGCCTGGGTGGCTCAGTTGGTTAAGTGTCTGCCTTCGGCTCAGGTCATGATCCCGGAGTCCTGGGATCGAGTCCCACATCGGGCTCCCTGCTCAGTGGGGAGTCTGCTTCTCCCTCTGACCCTCTCCCCTCTCATGCTGTTTCTCTCTC
Organism: Callorhinus ursinus; assembly: GCF_003265705.2. Lineage (NCBI taxonomy): Eukaryota > Metazoa > Chordata > Mammalia > Carnivora > Otariidae > Callorhinus > Callorhinus ursinus. The sequence continues at coordinate 116,078,013 of NW_027397066.1, read as the reverse complement.
TCAAATAAATAAATCAATAAAATCTTAAAAACAAACAAACAAACAATGGGACAAAGGGAGGATTTTGATCAAAGGAGCCTTGTTAGCTGGTATGGGGACAGGTCCCCATACCTAGTTCACATCATACTGTAGTTATCTATGGTGATAGCTCTCTTCCTGGACCAGGTCCTCTATCTAAATTACTTTAGGCAGTTTGTGGAGAAAGTAGAGCTTTTCCTGAATCTGATGGGTTTTGATTGCTTTTTAACTCAAAATACTTGTCATGCCAAAGTGGTCTATCTTGGAGTGATCTGTTGTTGGCCCCTACAAAGGCAATAGAGTGAAAAAGTAGCCTCTTTTCTTCCATTTTCCCCTCACTCACATATTCAGTTCCCCTCTAGAGACCATTTCTGTTACGTTTCTTGTGTTTCTTTCCAGATACTCCACACGTATACAAGCACATATGCACACATGCACACATGTATACATTACTCTGCACTTTGCCTTTTTTACTTTATGTATGTATCTTGGAAATCTTTTTTTTCTTTACTCTAATGCTATTGTTTCCATCCTAATTTCTTGATCTGTGATTATTCTTTCTTGACTGGACTGTCCTAAAAGTACCCAGAGTGACCTGTACCAATGGCAAGTATTAGTTAATACTAACAAATACATGTCCCATTTTTAGATTAATGAACTGACAATGCGGTTTTATAGTGGTGGTCTCATGTGTTTGATTATCCTGAACTTGTCATCTTTCCTCCAGATAACAGCATTACCAATTACCATTTCATCCAATTCTGAAACCTGGTATCTACCCTTGCTGGATTTAGTAAATAAAAATGCAAGTGCTCAGTTAAATCTGAATTTCGGATAAACTAAGCATAATTTTTTAGTATAAGTATGTCCTGTGTAATATTTGGGAATACCAATACCACAAAATTATTCATTTGTTTTGGTCTGAAATTCAAATTTAATTGGGCATCCTCTATTTTATCATTTAGCTCTAACTTCTCAGAATCTCCCAAAGTAGCACAGACTGCTATCTGAACTTCAGAATGCTCTCTATCTCCCATTTGGCTTGCCAGCTTCACAACATTTCTCAGTCTCCCTTCAAGTTAGATAGAGCCAGGTGGCTAAGTTTTCCAAAGGAATATAAATAGGGCAAGATATGTGCTACTTCTAGGCCTGGTCCATAAAATATCCCATGTGCTTTCCTTTATATTCTTTTTTTCCTCCTCTCAGGAGCTGAATTGGGCTTTCCAATGATGACCAGAGTGACTTGGGAAGCAACCTATTAAAGATGGCAGAAACTCAGGACAATGTGAGTGGCTTAGTCGGTGGGGTGGCTGCCTTCGGCTCAGGTCATGATCCAGGGGTCCTGAGATTAAATCCCGCATTGGGTTGCTTGCTTGGTGGGGAGCCTGTTTCTCCCTTTGCCTTCCATTCCCCCTGCTTATGTGCTCTCTCTCTCTCTGACAAATAAATAAATAAAATCTTAAAAAAAAAAAAAGATGGTGGAAACTCAGTCATCCTGGGTTCCTGAATGACTATGTGACCCAGAGCCCTCACCAACTTGGGATCTCTGCCCCTGAGTGTTATTTGAACAGGAAAGAAGTCTGGTTTTGAACGAAAATTTTAAAATTTGTTTGTTAGTGCAGTTTGCCTTACCCTAGCTAAGGCACATGTTTTAATTGGTTTTCTCAAATCTAACAATGCCCTCTACCCTGTTGTGTGCTGGGGCGGGCTTGCATGGGCTTGTGAGAGCTAATTGCGAGCATCTCTTTTCAGACCCTGTTCAGTAACGTCACATTGGCAGCTTGAAAATGGCCATGGTGGGAATATTTGCACCGGGGAAATGGGCAGATGCTACAAAATCAGGGCTCCCCCCACCCCAGCTGTTTGCTAAACATTTACCAGCACACCAGTGCCCTTATTTCACTGTATTTCACCAGTTCAGGCCCTTAATCCGCTTACACGTGGCATATTTCATTACCTCCTAAGGGGTTTCTTTGCCTTTCTACTTACCTAAAAATCTCTTTCATATTTTCTTGATGGCTTCAGGTTTATTTCCGATTCCTTAAGCTTCTTACAATCCAGTGTCTTCAAAATTTGCCTCCATTTCTAAGGGTACAGTTCTAAGTTCTGACCATTCTATATACTTCTGTAATCACCAACACAATAAAAATGAGAACACTTCCAACCCCCTGAAAAGATCCCTTGTGCTCCTTCCTAGTAAATCCTCACCCCCAAATCCTGACCTCAGGCAATCAATGATCTCCTATTTATTATTATAGATTCAATTTGTTTTTTTTTCTGGAATTTTATACAAATGTATTTATATACAATATATACTCTTCAGGGACGCCTGGGTGGCTCAGTTGGTTAAGCGTCTGTCTTCAGCTCGGGTCATGATC